>NC_056743.1:54779740-54897240 GCF_019279795.1 Protopterus annectens | reverse complement strand
CACTGTAAACATACTAAGTTAAAATACTTGTGCAAAGCATAGCTAAAGAAGCAGATTGTAATAGCAGGTAGTTTCCAGCATAACGTACAACAAGCTGGGACATTTCCGTACGTCTGTCTTGTACAGAATATAGAAGTTTTATTTAGGTGTTAACTGGCTAAGCCTACTACACACTGAGGATGACTGTCCCTTTTCAGAGGTGGTGCAGGAATGCTTGGTTAAGTGTTATACATCTGACAAATATAGACTGAGGGAGACAAATTTAGGAGTGTAAGAAAAAGGTTCACCAACAGCTCATAACGTTAACTTCCTGAGCTATACTGCAGAATGTTGCTGACAGTAGTCCAAGCAAATATTTAACAAACTGTTCACTAGCTTCGGTTGCTGTTGTTCTTCCAAATTACTGATGAATCTGTATACATTTAGCAGCAAGAAATACAAACAGTTTCTCTCCTTTGAAATAAAGCTTATTCTCCATGTATTATTTGTTTTTTTTTTTTTGGCCATCACCCCCATCCATCAAGCCATCAAGTCTTCCTCCCTACTCAGTAATCCCACCTGCCCTTCCTTCTGATGGCTCAGCTTATGGATCAGACTTTTCTCCATAAAGGTGTGGGTCAAGCATCAGAAGTGCTGCTGTCATCCATGGAGCCTTCAGTTTCTTCATGACCCTATAATCCCCCATCCCCACCTGCCTAACATCATGCTACAGCTGGATGGACATAACCCCCATTCCCACCTGCCTAGCATCATGCAACAGCTTGATGGACATGGGGAAACTATGGTGTCCAGTTCCACATCCTGACTCAGGGGGTGTACTTATGGTGCACCCTCAGGCCTGACGTCTGCCTCTACGAGCTCTGGGCCCCACCAGGGCTCTTCTACCAAGACATCAACTTGCACTCTCCCTCCCAGGAAAGGAATGCCCCACTAACCCTCCCAGTTCCATCAGGTGTCTGAGACACTTATTATATCTGGCTTGCCTTTATTTTAGTCAGGGCTTTATCCATCTAAACCAACCCTCTGGCTATTCTCCATTTATAATTAATTTATCTGAGGTGAGTCATGTCTTTTGAAAAGTATTTTACTTTTTAATATTCTATAAGGATGCAGATTTCATTCTGTGATAGTGTGCAGCCTTAGCTCTGTAAATTTGTTTCTTTTTTTAGCAGTCTGCTTTGCAGGTTGTTATTCTATGTGACCTTGGCTGCTAGGATTTAATATGAATATGCTGTGACAAACATTATATAATGCTGCCTTGACTATGCACCTCACGTGTTGTACTTATCTTCTGAAGTAATAGATCATGAATTCATTAAAGCACTCAGCTATTATGATTCAAAAAAGCAAACAATAAACAATCCTACTGGCATGTTGTTTGGGGAGGGTGAGCAGAAGTTTCACTCTGTGTATGCAAAGCATAGACTGATAAAACCAACAAACAGGTTTTCACTGCTTTCTACATCCTGTCTACAAATCCTGATTCCCATCTTGTTTAAACAACTCACACTGATGTTATGATATTCTCTGCACTTGGAGGGATACTCCTGGGATGTCAACAAATGGGTGTAGCACACCTACTTATGAGCAGGGCACATGATGCAACTGTAACATCAGAAAAACACAGAGAACATAAGACCTGAATGGCCAACAGAACATAAGTGACAATACTGCTGCTCAGAGGGTAAGCATGACCAAATCCCTTCACATTTACTACTTTTCCCCTAGTCTGCATAATGAGTGCCCTGGCTGGCACAGGGCAGTGCATTTCCCCATGTAGCTAAAGTCATAGTGCCAAACATCAGATTAACAGCTACAGATATGGCTGTGGTGAGTGAAAGGGGATTGGCTATTGTCAGTTCAGCTCACTCAATGGGAGGAGTTTTGCAGTCTTGCTGCAGCAGCGCTCCTTGTGGAGACCAAAGGAACAGCAGTGTAGGGGAAGAGGCCTCTAGGGTGTGATAGTGGACGCAATCCACCAAGAGGCATAATGGTACTCACATATGGAAGCATGAGCCACGCCAACATTCAAGTTACTGTAAACGTACCTCTGGATACTACAGAGTTAAAAGAAAAGATAGACAACGAAAAGTCCTTTGTGCTGCATTACAACAGGATAACAGCAATTCCTCTACCTAGAGCTTACCTTTGCACTGGAATGTGGAATCAGGTAGGTTTCGGCAAATTGAGCAGTAGTAGAACACAAAATGCTGTGATGTACAAACTGGTCAAATAACACTGCATCACCTGAACATCAATACAAAACATGAAAAAATAACTAACCCCTTCAGTAAGCAGCTGAGACAGCACTTGGACCAGACTGTAATCAGGCCCTTCTACCTCACCTTTACTCAGATCCCAACAGGATTACTATTCCTGAGCATTGGCTCCATTTGACCAAAGGTATCTGTAAATACTGGAACTGTAGGAATACGTTTCTAGCAGTACACACTTATAAAAATAACTGAAGAACTATGATCAGTTTCACTCTATAAATTGTAAGGAATTGTGTGGTCTGGCATCTTCTCCAGACTACAACTTCCATAAATATCAAGGAAATGGGAATAACACAGCAACTTCATTTAGCTTTCTGGCATTCAACAATTAGTTAAATGAGCCAACCATCCCTCAGAGTAAATGTTTCTTAAAAATGGTGCTTGCCTGTCACCTGACAGCATTTTCAAAATTATATTTTAAATCTAAGCAATTATAATCTAAGTTTGCAAACAGTCTTTAACAGCTAGCAAGTCTGTTTAATAATAAAAATTAAAAATGTTTCCATTTACTTTTTGGAATTCAGACTGAACTGGTGTATCAAACTATTTTATTATTATCCAGAGTAGAGACAAAAACATATTTATTTACTAGCAAACTGACAAGCTACGAACCAACAGGTAACTAATCATTTTCTTGCTAAAAGCAGTCAGCACTGGAGCAACTGTATTTGTGTTCCAAACATTCAGTGAGTGAAAACACAGTATCTGACACGTACCTTCTCATGCTGCAAACACAAAGGAAGAACAGATCAGGTATAATCTTGCTAGCTTTTTTCCTTAAAGACTTAACGTTTTGCTGTAGGCAGCCCACCTTCAAACTTTCAGGTCTCAGAGGAATTAGTTTTGTAAAGAAATACTCTCTTTTCTGAATAAATTATCTTCTTCGTAAATTATTTGAAGTCAGACATATTTTTATTGCAAAGCCTTCTTTAACATAACAACCAAACTGGTATCTGACCTGTGAAACTAGCACAGGTAAGGAAGAGAAGAGGTCGTGGCTCATAGGTTTAGTACTCTTGCCTTAAGCCTGTGCATGACAGCATCTCTGTAGAAGCCGTCATCGTTTCAATCACTTACATCACATGAAATAGGAGGAAAGAGCCTAAGGCAGATCCGTAACAACTTAATAAGGCTCGGCTATATGAACAACAAGCCTACGATTCCTGGATGGGAGAAGAGAGGCAGACAAAGGAAGGTGTAACTAAGTTAGTAACAAAAGAACAAGAATTAATGATTGTCTGCATAAGAATATTTTGTGACTTTCATAACAAACGGGCTTTATGAAAAGAAATAAAATAACGGAATAAAGCTGCATATAAAATAAAACTTACTCTACAGGTTAGCTTCATGTTGCAAAGTTTCAGCTCGCTTCTTTTTTATCCCAAGGCACAACGAAACCAAACAATAGGCTGATTTTTTGCTTTTTCAACAGCCTTCTGTTTTTTTTAATTTTATTCTTAGTCTAGTTGTAATATATTATTATAATGTTGTTTGTATTCTCTATGTACTTCCTGCAAACGACTGTTTCTGGAGAATTTATTCTAAGAAACCATTCCACATAAAAAAACAAAACAGGCAATTATACACAGCAGCTAAAAATGAAGCATAAAAACAATTTGCTTTTGTTAGTAACTTGTTTTCTTATGCTACCTCTGTACAGCAGGCAAGGCCACCCTGGAGACTGTAGCCAAATAAAGACGAGCAAGACTATGCCTGACACATTATTCTCTCTCCCGCTACACTCCAGGGAGGAATCTTAGATAAGTGACTCATTCTTCCCACAGCCCTGCACACATACAGTAGTGCTGGAGGCAAAGCCTTTAATTTGGCCGTACCTAGGCTATGGAATGTCCTCCCTCAAGATATAAGGAATTTCCATTCTTATCTGAACCTAAAACAGACATTGAAAGCATTTAATACCCTTTTGCCAGATGTACTGGGGTTGGCACAACTTAAGTCATCCTTACACTCTGCAACCTTTTAAAGAGACTCTTCATAGTGGCACACAGAAACGTGGCATACACGTTCATTGTCCAATCCCCTCCATGACTGTAGTCCTCCTGCCTTCCCTACCATATATTATAACATGATGTGAAATAACCTGTTAGTAATACCCTGTTATTCTCAGCACTCTGCAAATTACTGAGATGTGCACAGCAACACCTTGTTTTAATATATAAATACTGCATGTTACAATACCTAACTAACTGTGATAATGTATTGCCCATGTGCACTGCATTGCAATTATATTATCGGTATTATAACCTGGATCCCAAGTGTCCATTTTACTACAATATTATATTGCCTATATACATACTGAATTTAGTTGTATTACTGATATTGTTTTGTATTGGTCTTATGAAAGGTCTTCAGATCAGCTGGGCCTCCTCATCCTGAAATGCAGCTGATCAGTCAATCAATAAACAAATAACTACATTTACTGTCATCTGCTGTTTAGAAAAAAAATAAAGTCAATTAGTTAAATATCTTAATTAAAAAAATAAATTCCAAGGGAAATGTTTCTCCATACAAATCACAAGCTGGTTACCCAATCATTATTTCAAAATACACAACCAGTAAATGTGAGAGGCAGCTTATAACCTGCCTGCACTAAATGACTGAGGGGATGATAGATGACTGGTTTTGGCAGATGGTAGAAGTACTGGACAACATTTGGAGAAGCATTAGAAATTCCTTAATTTAATTATATGTCACTTACAGTCAACTCAGGAAGCCACATTTGCAAAAAGCAACACTGATTAAACTTGGGGCCCATAATTATAAGGAAAACACTGAAGCTCTTAATAATAGTGAACAGGGGCTTATAGTCAAGTAGTAGGACTACTGTACCTCCAAACTTTGTAAAGGTTTATGACAACTGAAGCCTGTTTATCAACAGGTAAACTAAAAACTCTTACAGTATTTCAGCCAGTGCGATATTTACTTGATATGTCATGGTGAACAGAGATTAGAACTCCCGCCTCAAATGCTTGGTTCTCAGCTGTGTTGCCATCTGTGCAGAGTCAGCTTATCTTCACTGTGTCCATGTCCACATTCATTAGGTGCTCTGATTCTTCCAGCATCCTCGAACGTGCCTGTAGCTGTGCACACCACAGCTAAGTGACTATGTGTATGTCTTGAGGCAGACTAACATTCTGTCTGTCATTCATGTCTTGACTACTACCCACTGAGTACTAGGAAAGGCACTGACTCCTCTGTGACCCAGAAATGGATAAAGTGGGTAAAGGGAAAGTGACTGAATGCATATTTAACTAGCTTTACACCACAAAAATATTGAAGAATGACTGAGATGTTGCTGTAGATCCTACACCTCAGTGAGAATAATGCAGCAGGTAGTTAGTCAAGTAAATAAAAATGCAGAATGTAATAGAGATAGTGTTGATGGGAGAGCTTTGCATAAGGTTTACTGAAACATGATTACCTTAAGTAACATCCAAAATGGCTGTTCTCAGTGTCCTGTGGGCAGGCCTGAGAAGGTAGTGATGAAATGCACTGTGGAAGGGTCAGTCTAAGGCATGATACTTGGGTCTATATTATATCATCAAACGCTTAAAAAGCGAACAATGACTAATTAACCCCATGTTAGCGAAAGCTTACAATCTCGAAAGCTCAGAACAGCGATTTTTTTTTCCAAGGGAAAAATATCGCTGTTCCAAAAAGAAAAAAAAAAATAAATAATACATAAAGTGGGGGCATCACCCCCCCACTTAAATATACCAACTCCGAGATCGCACTACAGTGCCGAAAAAGTACAGTTGTGTACACTTACCATAAATGTAGATGTTCAAGTGTATTCACTATTGCAGTCATTACATTTGGGTTATCTGCTTGCAGGTTGCCCTCAGTCGGCCTGATTAACAAAGTTTTGGGTCCTGCGTCGGTTGCTGTCCCTTCTTCCATGATGTCAGGGGTACAAAACATGCAGCCGACACCATTACATCCGTTTTTCTTGCCCCAGATGTCAAGTGCCCCCCTAATGGGAAGCAATTACATATAAAAGTACAATGATATACCTCCAACAATAAAACAAATACACCAAAAAGCTTTTAAGCATAGTAAAGGAAAGTAGAGGTATAACCAAAAGAAGTTAGGGGGCTGGAGGGAGGGTAACCTGGACTGAAACAGTGAATACACTCGAACATCTACATTTATGGTAAGTGTACACAACTGTACTATGTTCTTCGTGTTTCACTGTTGCAGTCATTACATTTGGGTAGATTCACAAAGCTATGGTTGGGAAGAGGAATTTAAATAGCATTAAGACCAGCTATAATGCACTGCAAGACTGCAGTGGCAAAGCCAGCTCTGGATTTAGAGAAAATTGGCAAATGATAATGCTTGGTGAAAGTATGTACAGAACTCCAGGTAGCAGCTTCTAGGATGTCCCTGGTAGGGAAGCCTCTGAGAAGGGCTGTAGAGGTAGATGCAGCCCTGGTGGAGTGAGGTCTGATCCCCTGGGGGATAGGTTTTCCATGGTGCTTATAGCAGAAATGAATGCAATGGCCTATCCATTTAGAAATGGTTTGCTTTGAAATAGCCTTCCCCTCTGCCCCTGCAGCAAATGCCACCAGCAGTTGTTCAGATTTCCTTTGAGGTTTAGTCCTGTCCAAGTAGAATCTAAGTTGTCTGTTCACATCTAAGGAATGCAGTATATGTTCCCCTTTGTTCTGTGGATTGGGAAAGAAGGTTGGCAAATGAATGGACTGATTAAGAGCCACACTGGATACCACCTTGGGCATGAAGGATGGATTGGTTCTGAGGGACACCCTGTCCACATGAAAGATGATGAAAGGCTCCACTGCCATAAGGGCCTGTAATTCAGATACCCTTCTAGCTGAAGTGATTGCTAAAAGGAAAGCTATTTTCCAAGAAAGAAATTTTAATTCCGCAGTAGCAGCTGGCTCAAAAGGAGGTAGAGTGAGTTTCTCCAAAACAAAGTTAAGGTCCCAGGCAGGGGTTGGAGCTCTCCTAGGTGGTTTCAAATTTTTGGCCCCTTTGAGGAACTGATTGAGCAGTGGATGAGAGAAGAGGGGAGGTTCTGTATTATAATGAGCAGAAATGGCTGAGGTGTGGATTTTAATGTAGGAAAAAGACAGGCCCTTGTGAAGCAGCTCAGTTAAGTGTTGTAAAATCTGAGGTAAATTGGGCGCTGCTGTGCTCATCCCTTGAGACTGGTTCCAGGCACAGAATCTTTTCCATTTCTCAGCATAAGATTTTTTAGTACTAGGCCTCCTTGCCTCTAAAATGATATCCATCACAGGTTTACTGAGGGATGGTAAAGAAGAGATTAGGTAATTAGCCAGGCTGTAAGGTTCAGTGTTAGATGCTGAGGGTGCAGAATCTGGTTCTCCTGCTGGGACAACAGGAAAGGAGTCTGAGGCAGGTGTCATGGGGATAACCATGACACATTGTGCAGGAGGGGGTAGCAGTGTTGGTGTGGCCATTCTGGAGCAATCAAAATCATCCTTGGTTTGTCCTGTTTAATTTTTAGTAGTACTTTGGAAAGCAGAGGCAGAGGGGGGAAAGGCATAAACTGATAGTTTTTTCCAGCTGAAGGACAGAGCATCCACTTTCCAAGCTAGTTTGTGGGGAATCCTTGTGCAAAATTTGTCTAAATGGTAGTTCTGGGGAGAGGCAAATAGGTCTATATCTGGGCTCCCCCATTTGCTTGTCAACATGTTGAAAATCCTTGGTTCCAGTTTCCAATTGTCTGGGTCCATGAGAGTTTTGCTTAGTCCGTCTGCCAGTGTATTTAATTTTCCTGGCAGGAATTGAGCTTGTAGGTGCACTTGGCAGTTCAAGGCTTTGTTCCACAATGCCATGGCTAGTCTGCAGAGGGGGTAAGAATGTGTAGCCCCTGCTTGTTTATGTACCACATAACAGTGGTTTTGTCTGTCTTTACCATTAGTTGTCCTGGAAGAATGTAGTCTTTAAAGGCTGTCAGAGCATTCTGTACAGCTAACATTTCTTTTTGATTGATATGCAGGTGCATTTGACTTGGGTTCCATTTGCCCTGAATGCACTTCCCTGCCAGCTGAGCCCTCCATGCATAGTCTAAGTCTGATGTGTCTGTTGTTAGAGTTTGGGTGGCAGGGGGTGGTGTGAAAGGTAGTCCCTTGTTTTGGTGGCAGGCCTCTGCCCACCAAAGGAACTCTAGGCGTAGGCAAGGTATGACAGGAATCATTGCTTCTAGATCCTGGGAATGTTGACACCATAGGCTTTTTAGATACCACTGTAGTTTCCTCATATGCAGTCTTGCATATAAAAATAGAAGAATGCAGGAGGCCATGAACCCCAAGGCTTGCAGTATTTGTCTTGCAGATAGCAGGGTTTTTGTGGCCACTTGTTTGAAGTAGGTTGTCAAATGAATTTGTTTCTCTGGTGTGAGGTAAGCCATCTGGGAATTTGTATTCAAGCTTGCTCCCAGGAATATAATTTGTTGACAGGGTACCAGGTGTGATTTATTTTTGTTTATGGTGTACCCCAGACAGGTTTGAACCCTTTGTACAAAGGATAGATGATTCAAAAGTATGTCCTGGCTTTCTGCCTGAATTAGACAATCGTCCAGGTATGCGTATATTTGAATATTTCTTTGCCTGCAGAATGCAATAACTGGAGCTAGGCACTTTGTGAATACCCTGGGCACAGTAAATAAGCCAAAGGGCAGTGCAGAGAACTGATAGTGTGTGTAGCCTGATTTGAAGCAAAGGTATCTTCTGCAAGATTCCCTGATTGGGATGTGCAGGTATGCTTCTTTTAAATCTAGTGTTGCCAACCAGGCATCTTTGCCTAGCATAGGAAGTAACTGGTGAAGAGTCAGCATCTCGAATTTTGGAATCTCCAAAAAGGTGTTTAGAGTAGACAGGTCTAGGATAGGATGCCATAAATTGTCTTTTCTGGATACCAGGTAAAGTCTCAAGTAGAAACCTTGTCCCTTTTCCTCTTCTGGTACCAACTGAATAGCCCCCATGCTTAAGAGAAAAGTACTTGTTTTTGGGCGTCTGCCCACTGATTTGGGGGTTGGTCCGGCCACCCGCTTGATGTTGGCAATGTGTGGAAGTGAAATCTGTATCCCTGGGACACTATATTTAAAACCCATTTGTCCTGGGTAATGAGTTCCCAGTTCTTTGCATGAAGAGCAATCTTTCCCCCCAAAGGGGCAGTCAGTTAAGTGCTTAGAAATTTTAAAAGGAAGTCATGGAGACAGTTTACCATAGGGGGGAGTCTTATTACTCCCATATTTGGAAGTGGGGGCCCCCCACTGCTTAGTCCTGTGTGTCCCCTGTGACTGAAACTTGGGGTTCCTGCTGTGCCTGTGTTTGGCTTGAGAAGACCAGGAAGAGGCTGGAAAGGACCAATTTGTAGAGGGCCAGTGCCTACTAAATCTAGGAGGCTGAACTTGTAAGAAATCTTTAACAGTTTGCATAGATTTAGCTTTATCTTCCATCTTTTTAAGAACTTCCTCAGCCTTGTTGCCAAACAGGCAGTCCTGATTTAAGGGAGCATCTAACAATTTAGCTTTAACATGATCAGGTAAAGATTGCTCCTTAGGCCAAGCATGCCTTCTGAGCACAGACCCAGTAACAGCAGCCCTGCAAGAGGCCTCTAATGAATCAAAACCACATTGCAAAGTATGTTTTCCAACCTGTTCAGCAGAATGCATTAAATCCTGTAATTCTTTATTTTCCACACAATCAGGAATCAACATAATTTTCAGTTTAAGCAATCCAATCACATGTTGCTGATACTTTAACATATGAAACTGGCAGTTTAAAGCCCTAATGGCCAAGGTTGCAGAAGTGTAAACCTTCTTACTCCATGTATCCAGCACCCTGGAGTCTCGATCAGAAGGGGTAGGATTTTTAGCAATAGATGCCTTAATACCCTTGGGTCCCTGAGAAATAGTCTCTGGATCCGCAATAGGATTTTTAAAAAGGAACTTGTGTGACTCAGGGACCCTGTAGTATCTGTCAGGTTTTCTGGGAGCAGGAGGCAAGGAATAAGGGGCAAACTAGATTCCGAAAAAGCATCATCAACAATGACTAGTACAGGAGGAATAGCTAAAGGCCTATGCTGAGGTAGGAGTAAGAAATCCCTAAGCCTCTTTTTTGAATCAGAAAAATCCTGGCTTTCCCAGTGGAAATGCTCCCTTAGAATATGTAAGGTCTCACCAAAAGAATAGTCCTCTGGAGGGGAAGCAGAGGGAATGGAGTCCTCTGCATCAGAATCCTCATAAGCAGATAAGGGCAAATCCAGATAATCAGAAGAATCAGAAAAAACAGAATCCTGGTCAGAAGATTCATAAACAACTTCAGTCCTAGGTCTCTTAGAAGGGGGGGGGGGGTTGGCTACCCCTGATTAGAGTTATTAGATCTTCAGCCATTCTTATCATTTGTTTTTTAGGTATAGAGGCCTGAGCATGTGGCCTGGGCGTTGGTTTTTTAGGCATGTTTTGAGATTTAGGCCTAACTGAAGAAGGAGGCGTCTGTTTAATATGCAAGTCCGTAGGCCTGAATACACCCTCAGAAGCCGGTGCATGCACAGCGGCTCCAGACCCATCCTAGGTACAGACATCCATGGGTTCCATAGTTGAAGCATCTCGTGGCATACCGGACTCTCACTGGGTCTCAGTAGAGGCCTGCGAATCAGAAATAGCAAGTATCAGGGGCTGTGAAAGCACCTCACTGAGTACTGGCAAACTGGCGACTGGCTTAGGAGAAGCATCGTTGGCGGTTTTGGACCTCGGCGGCCTGTCTCTGTCTTTACCTTTGCATTTTTTCAGAATCCCGGTAGTCGAACGGCTAACCAACGACATTTCTGGATAATTAAACTGAGAACCGAAATATTTAGAGGCGAAAATATACCAACGACGGAATGTGCACTGATTAAATAAAGCACAAAACTGAAAGCAAGGTACATCGTGGTCAGGGCAAGGAATACAGAACGAATGAAAATCAGGGCAAGGAATACAGAACGAATGAAAATCTTTATGAGGTATTTGCTTTCCACAAGTAATGCAATTATTAACTTTTACTGACATCGGTAAGGAGCAAGAAAAAGTTTCCCCAACGGGGTACTTAGCTTTAGTTGAAGACTTCAGTTCTGAAACTCGAAAATGAACATTTCAGGAGCTGGCTGACCGGCACTTATGAACTGCTTCTGGTTTGGGCACCGCACGGCAAGAAAGACTGATGTAATGGCGTCAGCTGCATGTTTTATACCCCTGACGACCTGACGTCATGGAAGAAGGGACAGCAACCAGTGCAGGACCCAAGACTTTGTTAATCAGGCTGACTGATGGCTACCTGCAAGCAGATAACCCAAATGTAATGACTGCAACAGTGAAACACGAAGAAAATTGGCAAAGTAACAGAAGCGGCCAAGAGAATTCTTTCCCTGGCAAAGAATTCACTTAAAAGCTGCTTCGCTATTTTGCCTTTTCAATGTTTTAAGTTTGATGAAGATGCATTCGATAGAATGCATCTTTGGTCATCTAATAGGAACCCTGGTACTCAGAAAAGGAGCTGCAGAAAGACAAATTTAGAAGTAGTTGCCTTGCCAGTGCAAGAAAGTGCCATGCTAAAGCACTATCACATAAGCAATAATCAGTGATGGAGAAGGAGTAAACAGGAATCAAGGCGGGTATCAGAAATGTAATGGACCTTTGCATACAGCAACTCAACATAAAAAGGAAAAAATGCATACTATGTCTCCTAACTGAACATGTGGAAAGGGCTACAGGGCAAAGGACAGCAGTCTGGAAACAGGAGGAAAGTAAAAAAAGGGTTATATAAAAACCAGGTTGCAAGAAAGGCAATCAGAACAGCATGGACAAGGCTCAGGAAAGTACAGTAAATACTGATAAGAAGGAGGAAAAACATTGTTGGGTACATTAAGAAGTGAAATGAAACACATGGATCTACCACTGAGATTTAATATCTGGGATGGAAACTGGGCACACAGTGTAATGGAAAAAAACACAAAGCTCAAAAGGACACTTAGATGTTAAAGGCATTTTTTCCTTTGTTTCAGACAGTATTCTCCTTCCAAAAAAGTTCTCTCTGAATGGTGATATATAAATAAAGCATGTTGTATTTACATGTCATTCAGCTTCCTTGGTGTGTATCATTTAAGGTTTAACTGACACTGTACTGTGATATATAAATAAAGCATGTTGTATTTACATGTCATTCAGCTTCCTTGGTGTGTATCATTTGAGGTTTAACTGACACTGTACTGTGACATATAAATAAAGCATGTTGTATTTACATGTAATGCAGCTTCCTTGGTGTGTATCATTTGAGGTTTAACTGACACTGTACTGTGACATATAAATAAAGCATGCTGTATTTACATGTCATTCAGTTTCCTAAACCTCAAATGATACACACCAACGAAGCTGCATTACATATAAATACAACATGCTTTATTTATATGTCACAGTACAGTGTCAGTTAAACCTCAAATGATACACACCAAGGAAGCTGAATGACATGTAAATACAACATGCTTTATTTATATGTCACAGTACAGTGTCAGTTAAACCTCAAATGATACACACCAAGGAAGCTGAATGACATGTAAATACAACATGCTTTATTTATATGTCACAGTACAGTGTCAGTTAAACCTCAAATGATATACACCAAGGAAGCTGAATGATATGTAAATACAACATGCTTTATTTATATGTCACAGTACAGTGTCAGTTAAACCTCAAATTATACACACCAAGGAAGCTGCATTACATGTAAATACAACATGCTTTATTTATATGTCACAGTACAGTGTCAGTTAAACCTCAAATGATACACACTAAGGAAGCTGAATGACATGTAAATACAACATGCTTTTTTTATATATCACAGTACAGTGTCAGTTACACCTCAAATGATACACACCAAGGAAGCTGAATGATGTAAATAGAACATGTTTTATTTATATATCACAATGCAGTGTCAGTTAGACCTCAAATGATACACACCAAAGAAGCTGAATGACATGTAAATACGACATGCTTTATTTATATATCACAGTACAGTGTCAGTTATACCTCAAATGATACACACCAAGGAAGCTGAATGACATGTAAATACAACATGCTTTATTTATATATCACAGTACAGTGTCAGTTAAACCTCAAATGATACACACCAAGGAAGCTGAATGACATGTAAATACAACATGCTTTATTTATATATCACCATTCAGAGAGAACTTTTTTGGAATGAGAATACTGTCTGAAACGAAGGAAAAAATGCCTTTAACATCTAAGTGTCCTTTTGAGCTTTGTGTTTTTTCCATTACACTGTGTGCCCAGTATCTGCTATCCTACTCCTAAGCCAAAAAATGGAACTCTCTTCCCCCCACAATAAAAATCTCCAATAACTTTGAACTCTTCAAATCCCAGCTCCATTCTCATCTCTCCCTTAACTGGAAATGTAATTGTTCTCTGCCCCCCTAATCCTAATAAACTCACTCCTACCTGTTCTTTATTAATTACTTCTACACCTTGGCAATTCTGCCCAACAGCTTCCCTTCAACATTTCTAACATAACTTAAGAACCTTTAATGTATATAGTGTATATACTATACATAGTGTTATTTCTCTAGTCTCTCTCTCTCTCTTTATACTTCTTCCTTCTAAACCTATATAACATTTGACTAATAAATGACTCTATCTTCTATTTGCAGCCAACTCTCTTCAACTTACTTTACCCTCCTTCCCCCTTCTATAACTCCCTACCCCTTTTTTCACATTTTTTTTCACATCTGTTCTCCTTCTAATTAACAATTCTCTTACTTCCCTACTCAGCTACCTCTCTCTCTCCTTTCTCTACTTTTACGTACTTATTCCTACAACTCTGTTTATTTCCCAATCTTTCCTACTCACCATACATGTTCTTCAGGAACTATCCTCAAGTCTTATTCTCTTCTATTTGCACTGCATTTTTGCTACAACTCTCCACTTCATTTTATATTCTTGTTTAAAATACTATATAACACTATGTCTTATTCATGATTGCATTTTATGTTATTTTTATTGTATTCTTTACTTTACTTTTTATTGTATTGTATTTTTTATTTATCTTTGTAATTTTGGAGCTTTTCTCCCTGGGCCTCCCCTGAAAACGGGTTCCTTGAGCCCAGGGGACAACCCTGGTTATCAAACTGGAAATAAATAAATAAGTAAATTGGTGTGTATCATTTGAGGTTTAACTGATACTGTACTGTGATATATAAATAAAGCACGTTGTATTTACATGTCATTCAGCTTCCTTGGTGTGTATCATTTGAGGTTTAACTGATACTGTACTGTGATATATAAATAAAGCATGTTGTATTTACATGCCATTCAGCTTCCTTGGTGTGTATCATTTGAGGTTTAACTGACACTGTACTGTGATATATAAATAAAGCATGTTGTATTTACATGTCATTCAGCTTCCTTGGTGTGTATCATTTGAGGTTTAATTGACATTGTACTGTGACATATAAATAAAGCATGTTGCAATTACATGTCATTCAGGTCCTTAGTGTGTATCATTTGAGGTTTAACTGAAACTGTACTGTGATATATAAATAAAGCATGTCGTATTTACATGTCATTCAACTTCCTTGGTGTGTATCATTTGAGGTTTAACTGATACTGTACTGTGATATATAAAGCATGTTGTATTTACATATCATTCAGCTTCATTGGTGTGTATCATTTGAGGTTTAACTGATACTGTACTGTGATATATAAATAAAGCATGTTGTATTTACATATCATTCAGCTTCATTGGTGTGTATCATTTGAGGTTTAACTGACACTGTACTGTGACATATAAATAAAGCATGTTGTAGTTACATGTCATTCAGCTTCCTTGATGTGTATCATTTGAGGTTTAACTGACACTGTACTATGATATATAAATAAAGCATGTTGTATTTACATGTCATTCAGCTTCCTTGGTGTGTATCATTTGAGGTTTAACTGATACTGTACTGTGATATATAAATAAAGCATGTTGTGTTTACATGCCATTCAGCTTCCTTAGTATGTATCATTTGAGGTTTAACTGACACTGTACTGTGACATATAAATAAAGCATGTTGTATTTACATGTCATTAAGCTTCCTTGGAGTGTATCATTTGAGGTTTAACTGACACTGTATTGTGATATATAAAAAAAGCATGTTGTATTTACATGTAATGCAGCTTCCTTGGTGTGTATCATCTGAGGTTTAACTGATACTGTACTGTGACATATAAATAAAGCATGTTGTATTTACATGTCATTCAACTACCTTGTATCATTTGAGGTTTAACTGACACTGTACTGTGATATATAAATAAAGCATGTTGTATTTACATGTAATGCAGCTTCCTTGGTCTGTATCATTTGAGGTTTAACTGATACTGTATTGTGATATATAAATAAAGCATGTTGTATTTACATGCCATTCAGCTTCCTTGGTGTGTATCATTTGAGGTTTAACTGACACTGTACTGTGATATATAAATAAAGCATGTTGTATTTACATGTCATTCAGCTTCCTTAGTGTGTATCATTTGAGGTTTAACTGATACGCTGCTGTGATATATAAATAAAGCATGTTCCATTTACGTCATTTAGGTTCCTTGGTGTGTATCATTTGAGGTTTAACTGATACTGAACATTGATATATAAATAAAGCATGTTGTATTTACATGTCCTTCAGCTTCCATGGTGTGTATCATTTGAGGTTTAACTGACACTGTACTGTGATATATAAATAAAGCATGTTGTATTAACATGTCATTCAGCTTCCTTAGTGTGTATCATTTGAGGTTTAACTGATACTCTACTGTGATATATAAATAAAGCATGTTCCATTTACGTCATTCAGCTTCCTTGGTGTGTATCATTTGAGGTTTAACTGATACTGTACTGTGACATATAAATAAAGCATGTTGTATTTACATGTCATTCAGCTTCCTTGGCGTGTATCATTTGAGGTTTAACTGACACTGTACTGTGATATATAAATAAACCATGTTGTATTTACATGTCATTCAGCTTCCTTGGTGTGTGTCATCTGAGGTTTAACTGACACTGTACTGTGACATATAAATAAAGCATGTTGTATTTACATGTCATTCAGCTTCCTGGTGTGTTTCATTTGAGGTTTAACTGACACTGTACTGTGATACATAAATAAAGAATGTTGTATTTACATGTCATTCAGCTTCCTTGGTCTGTATCATTTGAGGTTTAACTGACACTGTACATTGATATATAAATAAAGCATGTTGTATTTACATGTCATTTAGCTTCCTTGGTGTGTATCATCTGAGGTTTAACTGAGACTGTACTGTGACATATAAATAAAGCATTTTGTATTTACATGTAATTCAGATTCCTTGGTGTGTATCATTTGAGGTTTAACGGATACTGTACTGTGACATATAAATAAAGCATGTTGTATTTACATGTCATTCAGCCTCCTTGGTGGGTATCATTTGAGGTTTAACTGAGACTGTACTGTGACATATATATAAAGCATGTTGTATTTAGATGTAATGCAGCTTCCTTTGTGTGTATCATTTGAGGTTTAACTGACACTGTACTGTGACATATATATAAAGCATGTTGTATTTACATGTAATGCAGCTTCCTTTGTGTGTATCATTTGAGGTTTAACTGATACTGTACTGTGATATATAAATAAAGCATATTGTATTTACATGTCATTCAACTTCCTTGGTGTGTATCATTTGAGGGTTAACTGACACTGTACTGTGATATATAAATAAAGCATGTTGTATTTACATGTCATTCAGCTTCCTTGGTGTGTATCATTTGTGGTTTAACTGACACTGTACTGTGATATATAGATAAAGCATGTTGTATTTACATGTCATTCAGCCTCCTTTGGGGGTATCATTTGAGGTTTAACTGAGACTGTACTGTGACATATATATAAAGCATTTTGTATTTAGATGTAATGCAGCTTCCTTTGTGTGTATCATTTGAGGTTTAACTGATACTGTACTGTGACATATAAATAAAGCATGTTGTAATTACACGTCATTCAACTTCCTTGATGTGTATCATTTGAGGTTTAACTGACACTCTACTGTGACATATAAATAAAGCATGTTGTGTTTACATGTCATTCAGCTTCCCTGGTGTGTATCATTTGAGGTTTAACTGACACTGTACTGTGATATATAAATAAAGCATGTTGTATTTACATGTCATTCAGCTTCCTTGGTGTGTATCATCTGAGGTTTAACTGAGACTGTACTGTGACATATAAATAAAGCATGTTGTATTTACATGTAATTCAGCTTCCTTGGTGTGTATCATTTGAGGTTTAACTGATACTGTACTGTGATATATAAATAAAGCATGTTGTATTTACATGCTATTCAGCTTCCTTGGTGTGTATCATTTGAGGTTTAACTGTACTGTGACATATAAATAAAGCATGTTGTATTTACATGTCATTCAGCCTCCTTGGTGGGTATCATTTGAGGTTTAACTGAGACTGTACTGTGACATATATATAAAGCATGTTGTATTTAGATGTAATGCAGCTTCCTTTGTGTGTATCATTTGAGGTTTAACTGACACTGTACTGTGACATATATATAAAGCATGTTGTATTTACATGTAATGCAGCTTCCTTTGTGTGCATCATTTGAGGTTTAACTGATACTGTACTGCGATATATAAATAAAGCATATTGTATTTACATGTCATTCAACTTCCTTGGTGTGTATCATTTGAGTGTTAACTGACACTGTACTGTGATATATAAATAAAGCATGTTGTATTTACATGTCATTCAGCTTCCTTGGTGTGTATCATTTGTGGTTTAACTGACACTGTACTGTGATATATAGATAAAGCATGTTGTATTTACATGTCATTCAGCCTCCTTTGTGGGTATCATTTGAGGTTTAACTGAGACTGTACTGTGACATATATATAAAGCATTTTGTATTTAGATGTAATGCAGCTTCCTTTGTGTGTATCATTTGAGGTTTAACTGATACTGTACTGTGACATATAAATAAAGCATGTTGTAATTACACGTCATTCAACTTCCTTGATGTGTATCATTTGAGGTTTAACTGACACTGTACTGTGACATATAAAAAAAAACATGTTGTGTTTACATGTCATTCAGCTTCCCTGGTGTGTATCATTTGAGGTTTAACTGACACTGTACTGTGATATATAAATAAAGCATGTTGTATTTACATGTCATTCAGCTTCCTTGGTGAGTATCATTTGAGGTTTAACTGATACTATACTGTGACATATAAATAAAGCATGATGTATTTACATGTCATTCAGCTTCCTTGGTGTGTATCATTTGAGGTTTAACTGACACTGTACTGTGATATATAAATAAAGCATGCTGTATTTACATGTCATTCAGCTTCCTTGGTGTGTATCATTTGAGGTATAACTGACACTGGACTGTGACATATAAATAAAGCATGTTGTATTTACATGTCATTCAGCTTCCTTGATGTGTATCATTTGAGGTTTAACTGTACTGTGACATATAAATAAAGCATGTTGTATTTACATGTCATTCACCTTCCTTGGTGAGTATCATTTGAGGTTTAACTGATACTATACTGTGACATATAAATAAAGCATGATGTATTTACATGTCATTCAGCTTCCTTGGTGTGTATCATTTGAGGTTTAACTGACACTGTACTGTGATATATAAATAAAGCATGTCGTATTTACATGTCATTCAACTTCCTTGGTGTGTATCATTTGAGGTTTAACTGATACTGTACTGTGATATATAAATAAAGCATGTTGTATTTACATGTCATTCAGCTTCCTTGGTGTGTATCATTTGAGGTTTAACTGACACTGTACTGTGATATATAAATAAAGCATGTTGAATTTACATGTCATTCAGCTTCCTTGGTTCATAGGTTCATAGTTCATAGTTTTAGTATCATTTGAGGTTTAACTGACACTGTACTGTGATATATAAATAAAGCATGTTGTATTTACATGTCATTCAGCTTCCTTGGTGTGTATCATTTGAAGTTTAACTGACACTGTACTGTGATATATAAATAAAGCGTGTTGTATTTACATGTCATTCAGCTTCCTTGGTGTGTATCATTTGAGGTTTACCTGACACTGTACTGTGATATATAAATAAAGCATGTTGTATTTACATGTCATGCAGCTTCCTTGGTATGTATCATTTGAGGTGTGTATCATTTGAGGTTTAACTGACACTGTACTGTGATATATAAATAAAGCATGTCATATTTACATGTCATTCAACTTCATTGGTGTGTATTTGAGGTTTTTTAACTGACGTGTGATATATAAATAAAGCATGTTGTATTTACATGTCATTCAGCTTCCTTAGTGTGTATCATTTGAGGTTTAACTGACACTGTACTGTGATATATAAATAAAGCATGTTGTATTTACATGTCATTCAGCTTCCTTGGTGTGTATCATTTGAAGTTT
This sequence comes from Protopterus annectens, assembly GCF_019279795.1. Lineage (NCBI taxonomy): Eukaryota > Metazoa > Chordata > Ceratodontiformes > Protopteridae > Protopterus > Protopterus annectens. The sequence continues at coordinate 54,877,448 of NC_056743.1, read as the reverse complement.
AACTGACAGTGCACTGTGATATATAAATAAAGCATGTTGTATTTACATGTCATTCAGCTTCCTTGGTGTGTATCATTTGAGGTTTAACTGACACTGTACTGTGATATATAAATAAAGCATGTTGTATTTACATGTCATGCAGTTTCCTTGGTATGTATCATTTGAGGTTTAACTGATACTGTACTGTGATATATAAATAAAGCATGCTGTATTTACATGTCATTCAGCTTCCTTGGTGTGTATCATTTGAGGGATATCTGACACTGGACTGTGACATATAAATAAAGCATGTTGTATTTACATGTCATTCAGCTTCCTTGATGTGTATCATTTGAGGTTTAACTGACACTGTACTGTGACATATAAATAAAGCATGTCGTATTTACATGTCATGCAGTTTCCTTGGTATGTATCATTTGAGGTTTAACTGATACTGTACTGTGATATATAAATAAAGCATGCTGTATTTATATGTCATTCAGCTTCCTTGGTGTGTATCATTTGAGGGATATCTGACACTGGACTGTGACATATAAATAAAGCATGTTGTATTTACATGTCATTCAGCTTCCTTGATGTGTATCATTTGAGGTTTAACTGACACTGTACTGTGACATATAAATAAAGCATGCTGTATTTACATGTCATTCAGCTTCCTTGGTGTGTATCATTTGAGGTTTAACTGATACTGTACTGTGATATATAAATAAAGCATGTTTTGTTTACATGTCATTCAGCTTCCTTAGTGTGTATCATTTGAGGTTTAACTGACACTGTACTGTGACATATAAATAAAGCATGTTGTATTTACATGTCATTCATCTTCCTTGGAGTGTATCATTTGAGATTTAACTGATACTATACTGTGACATATAAATAAAGCATGATGTATTTACATGTCATTCAGCTTCCTTGGTGTGTATCATTTGAGGTTTAACTGACACTGTACTGTGATATATAAATAAAGCATGTTGTATTTACATGTAATGCAACTTTCTTGGTGTGTATCATTTGATGTTTAACTGACACTGTACTGTGATATATAAATAAAGCATGTTGCATTTACATGTCATTCAGCTTCCTTGGTGTGTATCATTTGAGGTTTAATTGACACTGTACTGTGACATATAAATAAAGCATGTTGTAATTACATGTCATTCAGCTTCCTTAGTGTGTATCATTTGAGGTTTAACTGACACTGTACTGTGATATATAAATAAAGCATGTCGTATTTACATGTCATTCAACTTCCTTGGTGTGTATCATTTGAGGTTTAACTGATACTGTACTGTGATATATAAATAAAGCATGTTGTATTTACACGTCATTCAGCTTCCTTGGTGTGTATCACTTGAGATTTAACTGACACTGTACTGTGACATATAAATAAAGCATGTCGTATTTACATGTCATTCAGCTTCCTTGGTCTGTATCATTTGAGGTTTAACTGATACTGTACATTGATATATAAATAAACCATGTTGTATTTACATGTCATTCAGCTTCCTTGGTGTGTGTCATCTGAGGTTTAACTGACACTGTACTGTGACATACAAATAAAGCATGTTGTATTTACATGTCATTCAGATTCCTGGTGTGTTTCATTTGAGGTTTAACTGACACTGCACTGTGATATATAAATAAAGCATGTTGTATTTACATGTCATTCAGCTTCCTTGGTCTGTATCATTTGATGCTTAACTGACACTGTACATTGATATATAAATAAAGCATGTTGTATTTACATGTCATTTAGATTCCTTGGTGTGTATCATCTGAGGTTTAACTGAGACTGTACTGTGACATATAAATAAAGCATGCTGTATTTACATGTAATTCAGCTTCCTTGGTGTTTATCATTTGAGGTTTAACGGATACTGTACTGTGACATATAAATAAAGCATGTTGTATTTACATGTCATTTAGCCTCCTTGGTGGGTATCATTTGAGGTTTAACTGAGACTGTGTACTGTGACATATATATAAAGCATGTTGTATTTAGATGTAATGCAGCTTCCTTTGTGTGTATCATTTCAGGTTTAACTGACACTGTACTGTGACATATATATAAAGCATGTTGTGTTTACATGTAATGCAGCTTCCTTTGTGTGTATCATTTGTGGTTTAACTGATACTGTACTGTGATATATAAATAAAGCATATTGTATTTACATGTCATTCAGCTTCCTTGGTGTGTATCATCTGAGGTTTAACTGAGACTGTACTGTGACATATAAATAAAGCATGTTGTATTTACATGTAATTCAGCTTCCTTGGTGTGTATCATTTGAGGTTTAACTGATACTGTACTGTGATATATAAATAAAGCATGTTGTATTTACATGCCATTCAGCTTCCTTGGTGTGTATCATTTGAGGTTTAACTGTACTGTGACATATAAATAAAGCATGTTGTATTTACATGTCATTCAGCTTCCTTGGTGAGTATCATTTGAGGTTTAACTGATACTATACTGTGACATATAAATAAAGCATGATGTATTTACATGTCATTCAGCTTCCTTGGTGTGTATCATTTGAGGTTTAACTGACACTGTACTGTGATATATAAATAAAGCATGTCGTATTTACATGTCATTCAACTTCCTTGGTGTGTATCATTTGAGGTTTAACTGATACTGTACTGTGATATATAAATAAAGCATGTTGTATTTACATGTCATTCAGCTTCCTTGGTGTGTATCATTTGAGGTTTAACTGACACTGTACTGTGATATATAAATAAAGCATGTTGCATTTACATGTCATTCAGCTTCCTTGGTGTGTATCATTTGAGGTTTAACTGACACTGTACTGTGATATATAAATAAAGCATGTTGTATTTACATGTCATTCAGCTTCCTTGGTGTGTATCATTTGAAGTTTAACTGACACTGTACTGTGATATATAAATAAAGCATGTTGTATTTACATGTCATTCAGCTTCCTTGGTGTGTATCATTTGAGGTTTAACTGACACTGTACTGTGATATATAAATAAAGCATGTTGTATTTACATGTCATGCAGTTTCCTTGGTATGTATCATTTGAGGTTTAACTGATACTGTACTGTGATATATAAATAAAGCATGCTGTATTTACATGTCATTCAGCTTCCTTGGTGTGTATCATTTGAGGTTTAACTGATACTGTACTGTGATATATAAATAAAGCATGTTGTATTTACATGCCATTCAGCTTCCTTGGTGTGTATCATTTGAGGTTTAACTGTACTGTGACATATAAATAAAGCATGTTGTATTTACATGTCATTCAGCTTCCTTGGTGAGTATCATTTGAGGTTTAACTGATACTATACTGTGACATATAAATAAAGCATGATGTATTTACATGTCATTCAGCTTCCTTGGTGTGTATCATTTGAGGTTTAACTGACACTGTACTGTGATATATAAATAAAGCATGTCGTATTTACATGTCATTCACCTTCCTTGGTGTGTATCATTTGAGGTTTAACTGATATTGTACTGTGATATATAAATAAAGCATGTTGTATTTACATGTCATTCAGCTTCCTTGGTGTGTATCATTTGAGGTTTAACTGACACTGTACTGTGATATATAAATAAAGCATGTTGTATTTACATGTCATTCAGCTTCCTTGGTGTGTATCATTTGAAGTTTAACTGACACTGTACTGTGATATATAAATAAAGCATGTTGTATTTACATGTCATTCAGCTTCCTTGGTGTGTATCATTTGAGGTTTAAGTGGCACTGTACTGTGATATATAAATAATGCATGTTATATTTACATGTCATTCAGCTTCCTTGGAGTGTATCATTTGAGGTTTAACTGATACTATACTGTGACATATAAATAAAGCATTATGTATTTACATGTCATTCAGCTTCCTTGGTGTGTATCATTTGAGGTTTAACTGACACTGTACTGTGATATATAAATAAAGCATGTCGTATTTACATGTGTGTGTATCATTTGAGGTTTAACTGACACTGTACTGTGATATATAAATAAAGCATGTCGTATTTACATGTCATTCAACTTCCTTGGTGTGTATCATTTGAGGTTTAACTGATACTGTACTGTGATATATAAATAAAGCATGTTGTATTTACATGTCATTCAGCTTCCTTGGTGTGTATCACTTGAGGTTTAACTGACACTGTACTGTGACATATAAATAAAGCATGTTGTATTTACATGCCATTCAGCTTCCTTAGTGTGTATAACTTGAGGTTTAACTGACACTTTACTGTGATATATAAATAAAGCATGTCGTATTTACATGTCATTCAGCTTCCTTGGTCTGTATCATTTGAGGTTTAACTGATACTGTACATTGACATATAAACAAACCATGTTGTATTTACATGTCATTCAGCTTCCTTGGTGTGTGTCATCTGAGGTTTAACTGACACTGTACTGTGACATATAAATAAAGCATGTTGTATTTACATGTCATTCAGCTTCCTGGTGTGTTTCGTTTGAGGTTTAACTGACACTGTACTGTGATATATAAATAAAGAATGTTGTATTTACATGTCATTCAGCTTCCTTGGTCTGTATCATTTGAGGTTTAACTGACACTGTACATTGATATATAAATAAAGCATGTTGTATTTACATGTCATTTAGCTTCCTTGGTGTGTATCATCTGAGGTTTAACTGAGACTGTACTGTGACATATAAATAAAGCATGTTGTATTTACATGTAATTCAGATTCCTTGGTGTGTATCATTTGAGGTTTAACGGATACTGTACTGTGACATATAAATAAAGCATGTTGTATTTACATGTCATTCAGCCTCCTTGGTGGGTATCATTTGAGGTTTAACTGAGACTGTACTGTGACATATATAAAAAGCATGTTGTATTTAGATGTAATGCAGCTTCCTTTGTGTGTATCATTTGAGGTTTAACTGATACTGTACTGTGACATATAAATAAAGCATGTTGTAGTTAAACTTCATTCAACTTCCTTGATGTGTATCATTTGAGGTTTAACTGACACTGTACTGTGATATATAAATAAAGCATGTTGTACTTACATGTCACTCAGCTTCCTTGGTGTGTATCATCTGAGGTTTAACTGAGACTGTACTGTGACATATAAATAAAGCATGTTGTATTTACATGTAATTCAGCTTCCTTGGTGTGCATCAGTTGAGGTTTAACTGATACTGTACTGTGATATATAAATAAAGCATGTTGTATTTACATGTCATGCAGCTTCCTTGGTATGTATCATTTGAGGTTTAACTGATACTGTACTGTGATATATAAATAAAGCTTGCTGTATTTACATGTCATTCAGCTTCCTTGGTGTGTATCATTTGAGGTTTAACTGATACTGTTCTGTGATATATAAATAAAGCATGTTGTATTTACATGCCAATCAGACTCCTTGGTGTGTATCATTTGAGGTTTAACTGTACTGTGACATATAAATAAAGCATGTTGTATTTACATGTCATTCAGCTTCCTTGGTGAGTATCATTTGAGGTTTAACTGATACTATACTGTGACATATAAATAAAGCATGATGTATTTACATGTCATTCAGCTTCCTTGGTGTGTATCATTTGAGGTTTAACTGACACTGTACTGTGATATATAATTGAGGTTTAACTGATACTGTACGTGATATATAAATACAGCATGTTGTGTTTTTACATGTCATTCAGCTTGGTGTGTATCATTTGAGGTTTAACTGACACTGTACTGTGATATATAAATAAAGCATGTTGCATTGACATGTCATTCAGCTTCCTTGGTGTGTATCATTTGAGGTTTAACTGACACTGTACTGTGATATATAAATAAAGCATGTTGTATTTACATGTCATTCAGCTTCCTTGGTGTGTATCTTTTGAAGTTTAACTGACACTGTACTGTGATATATAAATAAAGGATGTTGTATTTACATGTCATTCAGGTTCCTTGGTGTGTATCATTTGAGGTTTAAGTGACACTGTACTGTGATATATAAATAAAGCATGTTGTATTTACATGTAATGCAACTTCCTTGGTGTGTATCATTTGATGTTTAACTGACACTGTACTGTGATATATAAATAAAGCATGTTGCATTTACATGTCATTCAGCTTCCTTGGTGTGTATCATTTGAGGTTTAATTGACACTGTACTGTGACATATAAATAAAGCATGTTGTAATTACATGTCATTCAGCTTCCTTAGTGTGTATCATTTGAGGTTTATCTGACACTGTACTGTGATATATAAATAAAGCATGTCGTATTTACATGTCATTCAACTTCCTTGGTGTGTATCATTTGAGGTTTAACTGATACTGTACTGTGATATATAAATAAAGCATGTTGTATTTACATGTCATTCAACTTCCTTGGTGTGTGTCACTTGAGGTTTAACTGACACTGTACTGTGACATATAAATAAAGCATGTTGTATTTACATGCCATTCAGCTTCCTTAGTGTGTATAATTTGAGGTTTAACTGACACTGTACTGTGATATATAAATAAAGCATGTCATATTTACATGTCATTCAACTTCCTTGGTGTGTATCATTTGAGGTTTAACTGATACTGCACTGTGATATATAAATAAAGCATGTTGTATTTACATGTCATTCAGCTTCCTTGGTGTGTATCATTTGAGGTTTAACTGACACTGTACTGTGATATATAAATAAAGGATGTTGTATTTACATGTCATTCAGCTTCCTTGGTGTGTATCATTTGAGGTTTAACTGACACTGTACTGTGATATATAAATAAAGCATGTTGTATTTACATGTCATTGAGTTTCCTTGGTGTGTATCATTTGATGTTTAACTGACACTGTACTGCGATATATAAATAAAGCATGTTGTATTTACATGTCATTCAGCTTCCTTGGTGTGTATCATTTGAGGTTTAACTGACACTGTACTGGGATATATAAATAAAGCATGTTGTATTTACATGTCATGCAGCTTCCTTGGTATGTATCATTTGAGGTTTAACTGATACTGTACTGTGATATAGAAATAAAGCATGTTGTATTTACATGTCATTCAGCTTCCTTGGTGTGTATCATTTGAGGTTTAACTGACACTGTACTGTGACATATAAATAAAGCATGTTGTATTTACATGTCATTCAGCTTCCTTCATGTGTATCATTTGAGGTTTAACTGACACTGTACTGTGACATATAAATAAAGCATGTTGCATTTACATGTCATTCAGCTTCCTTGGTATGTATCATTTGAGGTTTAACGGATACTGTACTGTGATATATAAATAAAGCATGTTGTGTTTACATGTCATTCAGCTTCCTTAGTGTGTATCATTTGAGGTTTAACTGACACTGTACTGTGATATATAGATAAAGCATGTTGTATTTACATGTCATTCAGCCTCCTTGGTGGGTATCATTTGAGGTTTAACTGAGACTGTACTGTGACATATATATAAAGCATGTTGTATTTAGATGTAATGCAGCTTCCTTTGTGTGTATCATTTGAGGTTTAACTGACACTGTACTGTGACATATATATAAAGCATATTGTATTTACATGTCATTCAGCTTCCTTGGTGTGTATCATTTGAGGTTTAACTGATACTGTACTGTGATATATAAATAAAGCATATTGTATTTACATGTCATTCAGCTTCCTTGGTGTGTATCATTTGAGGGTTAACTGACACTGTACTGTGATATATAAATAAAGCATGTTGTATTTACATGTCATTCAGCTTCCTTGGTGTGTATCATTTGAGGTTTAACTGACACTGTACTGTGATATATAGATAAAGCATGTTGTATTTACATGTCATTCAGCCTCCTTGGTGGGTATCATTTGAGGTTTAACTGAGACTGTACTGTGACATATATATAAAGCATGTTGTATTTAGATGTAATGCAGCTTCCTTTGTGTGTATCATTTGAGGTTTAACTGATACTGTACTGTGACATATAAATAAAGCATGTTGTAATTACACGTCATTCAACTTCCTTGATGTGTATCATTTGAGGTTTAACTGACACTGTACTGTGACTTATAAATAAAACATGTTGTGTTTACATGTCATTCAGCTTCCTTGGTGTGTATCATTTGAGGTTTAACTGACACTGTGCTGTGATATATAAATAAAGCATGTTGTATTTACATGTCATTCAGCTTCCTTGGTGTGCATCATTTGAGGTTTAACTGACACTGTACTGTGACATATAAATAAAGCATGTTGTATTTACATGTCATTCAGCTTCCTTGGTGTGTATCATTTGAGGTTTAACTGACACTGTACTGTGACATATAAATAAAGCATGTTGTATTTATATGTAATGCAGCTTCGTTGGTGTGTATCATTTGAGGTTTAACTGACACTGTACTGTGACATATAAATAAAGCATGTTGTATTCACATAAACCACAATCCAAGCTGCGGAAGCCCTTACAAATGCCTTCTACGAACACCTCCAGGACTGCATGGATCAGGCAATCCCTAATAAAACCAAGACTCTTTCCACCAAGGGCAAACGTCCAGTCTGGTGGACCCCAGCCATAAACAAACTTTACAATAAGAGGAGAAAGCTGTTACACGATAGAGCAAAATCCATAAAAGAGAAGACACCCTTGATCATTATTAGTAAAAAAATACGAGCACTCATAAAATCATCCAAGGCCAACTTTGAGAAAAAATTGCAATAGATTCAAAAAAGAATCATAAGGCCTTCTTCACCTATGTTAGAATCCTGGGTGGAAACTCCCAGATATGCGCAGAATTAGTCCAAAATGATACAAAAATCACTGAACCCACAGACATTGCCAACATACTGGCAGACAGGTTCAGTGCAAACTTCACCCCCCTCTCCCCCCCAAAAGGAGAGATAACTATCCCAGCGGAGTGTAGCCTCCCAGACATCTCAAATGCGCAGGTGAAAGCTGCTCTCTCTAAAGCTAAAAACACAGCATCAATGGGACCTGATGGTGTCCCCGGCTGTGTGCTACACGAACTCAATGAGGAACTAAACCCGCATATAAGGCAGCTGTTTAATCTTAGCCTTACCACAGGATACGTGCCCAAGGAGTGGCGCACGGCAACTGTGGTCCCACTCCACAAAGGCGGTGCCTCTACGGACCCTGGTAATTACCGCCCCATAAGCTTAACAAGCCTGGTCTGCAAAGCTATGGAGAGGATCATAATGGAACTCATAAACAAAGACATAGGGGACTTGCAGACATTGGACCCGACCCAGTTTGGCTTTGTCAAGGGCAGATCATGCCTTTTGAACTTGGTGGACTTCTTCGAAACAGTCACCAAGGCCACTGATGAGGGAAAGGCAGTCCATACAGCCTACCTTGACCTTGCAAACGGTTTCGACACAATACCCCACTCGGGTATTATAGAGAAACTTACCAGCTTAAATGTAAACCCATATGTCACAAGATGGGTTGCAAATTGGCTAAAGGACAGAACCCACAGGGTTAGAGTTGCTGGCGCCATGTCAGACTCCAAGCCGGTCACAAGTGGTGTCCCACAGGGCTCAGTCCTTGGCCCCCTGTTGTTCGGCATCTACTTCTCAGAAGTACAGGCAAACATAGGAGGACTATGGCTGACAAAATTTGCAGATGACTGCAAACTGGGCGCCATAGTAGAAAGTACATCGGACACAGATATCCTTCAGAGGGGTCTCACGGAAACTGATAACTGGTGCCAGAGCCATGGCCTGAAGTTAAATGCCAAAAAATGTATAGTCATACCCTTCGGGAAAAACAAGGTAACCCCAAGCTACCATATAGGTGGCAATCCATTAAGCACAGAAGAGGTTATCAGGGACCTGGGGACCCAGGTTGTCAGTGGCCTTTCTTTTGACACTCACATTGCTAAAGTGGTTAGAAAGACCTTCTACATTGCCCACCTGATCATGAAGGGATTCACATCCAGATCAAGTGAGGTCATTGTTCCCCTGTACTCTTCACTTATCAGACCAATGATCGAGTACAATGCCCCATTCGGGATGTATCTCACCCGACACCTGCAGAAATTGGAGAGACCCCAAAAGTTCCTCACCAAAAGGATAAAGGGACTCCAAAGTCTGTCATATGCTGCCAGACTGAAGAAACTCCTGCTCTATTCAGTCGCATACTGCATGCTCAGAGGTGACCTGTGCCTGACATACAAGGCCATGTCCAACCCTGAATTAATGGACATGCTCCACCTCAAAAAATCCAAATCTACCAGATCCACTAGAGCAAGCGACTTAAACCTTAGCACGGATATAAATAGGACATGCTGGAGGGATAGATTTGTCACCCAGAGACTCCCTATGCTGTGGAATAAAATCCCGGTCCATGTGAGGCAGAGCACCTCGCTGGCTCTGTTCAAGAGAAATCTTGACCGGTGGATGGGAGATCGTAGGTTTACCCCGGGAGTCATCTCTGTGTCACTGCTGGACAGAGGCACAACAAACTAATGGGCACAGTATTTTTTAACATAAGGGGTGGCGTAAGCCACAAAACTTTGGGCTAGGCTTATAAATGCCTTAGGGCAGATAGCCTAGTATAAACCTATGAACCTATGTCATTCAGCCTCATTGGTGGGTATCATTTGAGGTTTAACTCACACTTGCTGTGATATATAAATAAAGCATGTTGTATTAAATGTCATTCAGCCTCCTTGGTGGGGATCATTTGAGGTTTAACTGACACTGAAGTTAAGAAACTATCTCAAATCCCACTGGCTATGCCTTGCTTGAATCCAGACTGACCTCCCCTCTAACTTTCTTTATACTTCTCTTCATTACTTCTCCTTCTTCTCTCAATACTAACCCCCTGTAGCTCGCCTATCTCTCAAATAAACTTTCTTTTTTCTCTACAAGGTCATTTTCTCCTTTTTTAAGATATATTACTGCAACATGTCATCTCACCTTGTTTTTAAACCTATTAATCATCCCTGCTGTGCAATTTCTGTTTCCTAGAACTAGTGCCCAGGCACTAATTGTTTATCATAATCCTTAATATTGTAAATATTTTTGATTCTTATGGTTGTTATGAAAAAAATATGGGATCATGGATCCCCTCTGTATTTCTCCTTTGTTTTGTTTACCTATCTTAACGTGCTACTGTAAATGTAACTACACTACACTGAATTTGTTCTTTACATTCTTATAATTTTTGTTTCTTTTGTTTTCTTTTATTGTCCTTTTTGAATGTGTTTACTAGTACATAGTGGAGCTTTTCTCCTCGGGCCTCTGCTGAAAATGGACATGTATCCAGCCAGACTAGCCTGGTCAACAAATGTAAAATAAATAAAATAAATAAATAAACTTGCTGTGATATATAAATAAAGCATGTTGTATTTACATGTCATTCAGACTCTTGGTGGGTATCATTTGAGGTTTAATTGACACTTGCTGTGATATATAAATAAAGCATGTTGTATTTACATGTCATTCACCTTCCTTGGTGTGTATCATTTGAGGTTTAACTGACACTGTACTGTGATATATAAATAAGGCATGTTGTATTTACATGTCATTCACCTTCCTTGGTGTGTATCATCTGAGGTTTAACTGAGACTGTACTGTGATATATAAATAAAGCATATTGTATTTACATGTCATTCAGCTTCCTTGGTGTGTATCATTTGAGGTTTAACTGACACTGTACTGTGATATATAAATAAAGCATATTGTATTTACATGTCATTCAGCTTCCTTGGTGTGTATCATTTGAGGTTTAACTGATACTGTACTGTGATATATAAATAAAGCATGTTGTATTTACATGTTATTCAGCTTCCTTATTGTGTATCCTTTGAGGTTTAACTGACACTGTACTGTGATATATACATAAAGCATGTTGTATTTACATGTCATTCAGCTTCCTTGGTCTGTATCATTTGAGGTTTAGCTGACACTGTACTGTGACATATAAATAAAGCATGTTGTATTTACATGTAATGCAGCTTCCTTGGTGTGTATCATTTGAGGTTTAACTGATACTGTACTGTGACATATAAATAAAGCATGTTGTATTTACATGTCATTCAGCTTCCTTGGTGTGTATCATTTGAGGTTTAACTGACACTGTACTGTGACATATAAATAAAGCATGTTGTATTTACATGTCATTCAGCTTCCTTGGTGTGTATCATTTGAGGTTTAACTGACACTGTACTGTGATATATAAATAAAGCATGTTGTATTTACATGTAATGCAGCTTCCTTGGTGTGTATCATTTGAGGTTTAACTGATACTGTACTGTGACATATAAATAAAGCATGTTGTATTTACATGTCATTCAGCTTCCTTGGTGTGTATCATTTGAAGTTTAACTGACACTGTACTGTGACATATAAATAAAGCATGTTGTATTTAAATGTCATTCAGCCTCCTTGGTGTGTATCATTTGACGTTTAAGTGACACTGTACTGTGATATATAAATAAAGCATATTGTATTTACATGTCATTCAGCTTCCTTGGTGTGTATCATTTGAGGTTTAACTGACACTGTACTGAGATATATAAATAAAGCATGTTGTATTTACATGTCATTCAGCTTCCTTGGTGTGTATCATTTGAGGTTTAACTGAGACTCTACTGTGACATATAAATATTGCATGTTGTATTTACATGTAATGCAGCCTCCTTGGTGGGTAGCATTTGAGGTTTAACTGATATCCTCTAGTCCTTTCCTTAGGAATTTGCCTTCTTAGGGGAGACAACATAGTGACCATTACATTTAAGGCCCACACAGCAAGGTTGTTGTTTGCTGACCTGCCATCTTTCCCTCGTTTAGAACTATGAATGTACGGAAATATCTTCTTCTTCTTGTAGTATACAAACTATTCCTCCCAACAGACAAGTCATTCCTATTGTCAGAGAACTATTCATTTCATTGTTACACTAAGGTAAGCAAGTAGCCAGTAAAACAAAAAAGAAAAGAAAAGATAAACTTTGGCATTTACTTAGCGGAGAAAGGCTAGTTGAAACACAAAATCATGTCACTACTGTAGCTCCAATCAGGTGAGGCGAGGGCAGAAAATTATAAAACTATAAAATTATAATGAATTCGCAGGGACGGTGGAGCGATATATGTATATCTCCCAAATATGCAACAAAATCTTGAAGATTTAGGATCTTTGCCTGGAAGAGTTTACATAGGTATTTTTATACCCCAAGCTGACTCCAAAGAATATTTCCTGAGGTGGATAGCAGATGTTGGAAGTGTGACAGGCAAGAAAGAGGTGGCTGTGAACATATTTTTTGGGAGTGTAATGAGCTGGCAGATTGTAGGGATTCCCAGCAGGCCGCTCTGTCGGACATGCTGGTTAAGTGGATTGGACTGACTGGGGAAATTATTTTTCTTTTGAGTTATGATGCAGAATCAGAATTACCCAGACACAGTAAAGCCTTGCTGAGTCTAATTATGGTGGCTGCCAAAAAAAGCAATTACTAGAAAATGGAAATCAGAGTCTAGACCAACTTTACTAGAAGTAGTGAATATAGAAACAGAGATAAAACAAATGGAATTGGGATATTTAGAAAAGGGAAGGAGCAGACCTCTTAGGAAAACAATGGGAATTGTGGGAACAATATATGCAGAGCAGGAATGAGGTTTAAGAGGCAGGATTTGAATGAGCCATATAATGCTTAACTGGCAATGACTGGAAGGTTTATAAGTGATGTATAATGTTTGCAACTATAGTTGTTTCAAGGTTGTCTGTGATGGAAACTGTTTGCAACTAAAGTGGTATCATTTTGTATGTTTATGTTTTTCATTTATATAAATGTAAGATTGCATTTGTCATATGTGAAAATTTAATAAAGATGTTTGGAAAAAAATAAAATTATAACATCCATTTACAGTAGTTGAGGGGCATTAGTACTACATTACAAATCAACATATAATACAAATATGTTTTAAGTTTCTGACCATTCTGTTCCTTTAAGCAGCCAGAAGGAACTAAAATCAAAGAACAGAAACAGTTTGGGCTGGGAACCAGGATGATTAAATTCATACAAACAATAATCTGTTTTGCTCAGCTCTCGGAAACATTATGATTTATTAAGGTCAGGGGGTGTATTGATCTAAACGAATATGTACAGCAACTCACAAAATACTCTTACAGACAGGATTTCTTGTTTAAAATAAATCTTTTGGTAAGTGTGGGGGATAACCAAAATTAATGCATGTATTTATTTTGTCGGGGTATGTATGTATCTATATATGTATGCATGTGTATATGTGTGTGTGTGTGTGTGTGTGTGTGTGTGTGTGTGTGTGTGTGTGTGTGTGTGTGTGTGTGAATATATATCTATATATCTATCTAAATATATATATATATATATATATATATATATATGTGTGTGTGTGTGTGTGTATATGGGTCTACTTCAAAACACTGAATTACTATAATGCTGAACAATAAAACATTAAGACCATAACATTGAAAACGCATAGCACTGAAAACCACATAACACTGCAAATTTAAATCATCGCATCCCATAGCATCGAATGTTACAATTTGCACATTAGTAGTACCTCCTCCACCTTAAACATAACTAAACCAACAAACACACTTATTTCAATGTTTCCGCACCCCCAATATGGGGGCTGCATCCACCACCTGCAAATTAAATATACCAACTCCAAGATCGCACTACAGTGGAAACAAGGTAAATTTCCCATTTTCCACTGTATTGCAGTCTGCAAGCAGAATTTACAAATAATATCTCATACATGTACCTCTATTTTCCTGACAACACGTACATACTGCCAACATAAAAACTTACTCCCCTACTCACTCATGCCATCACTTTCCACAACACTAACATGACTTCTTTCAAACTAATAAATCCATCACTCAAACACAACAATGCTTAACCATTATCTGATAAACTTTTACTATACAACCTAACAATTTCTCTTAAACCGCAAAACATACTATCCTCCATGTTTTTTTTACTATGCACTGCAACTTTTTAAAGTGATACCACAAAATTAACACTTTAAATCATAACCATGCAACACTTTCAGCGCTATAAGACTCAATGATTTAAATGTTCATTGTTATGTAATTTCTAACTTTTCAGTATTCTAAACTTTCATTGTTATGGTCTCAATGTTTTGTGGTTCAACCCTATTCAGTGTTTTGAAGTAGACCTGTACTGCCAGCTCAGCTAACTGGAATTTTATAAATAATGCTATGTCATTTGTGAATATTAATATGATTTTTATAGAAATGTAACAAAAGGAGATACTGCCAGCCCAACTATCTGGAATTTTGTAAATAATTCTATGTCATTTGTGAATATTGATATGATTTATAAAGAAGTGTGTGTAAAGTACTGACCTAAAATGTAACCACAGCATGCCCTGCTGGCTTAGAATAGAAATGTATATAAACTATTGTAATTGTATAAATGTATATGTTTTCATAGTAAAAACTAGAACACAGGGGGTTAACTTGCAAAACTTCAAGAAAATAAGTTGAAACTAAATTGTTTTACGATTGTGTTATAAAAGTTATCTCTCAGTTTCAGTTCAGTAGCAGATACAGTGTCTAGAGCTAGACGTTTTTGTATTGCCTTAGAAGAGAAGTAATTACTAGGTTTGAGATGCAGAAGTGTTTTATTGCTTTATGACTTCTTAGCAGCTGCACAGCTCTAAGCAAACATCTGAAGGCTATGTATTTTTCACACAGAGATGTTAAATTCTGTTATTTTCTGACAAAGGGGGTTTAGCTTGGGAACTAAAGTCAGGTGACAAAAAGTGATTTCATCCAAGCTAACTCTGCAGCAATATTTGATATTAATTTAAGAACTCTCTCAGAGAGAGAGAGAGACTGTGCATTTTGTATTTTGTCTTTGACCTAACAAGAATATCCACTCATCATAACCTTCTGCACTTGCCCTGCTGTAAGTAAGTTTTAGGGCATAGTAACTCTTTTAGATTCAGATAGGAATATAGTAAAGTACAGCTTAGATGTTTTCTTTCTTTATTTGGAATTGTCCTGCAATGTTGTTTTAAATATTTTCTGTGATTTTGAACTCTGATGTAACTGATTACTTACTTAATATTGTCTTATTATTTTATTTGTTATTAAATATATTCAAACCTTTTAATTGTGGCTGGTCTGCTTAGAGATATTTAAGCCCTTAGCGTACTTGCATATCTATTTGGTGACACTGTACAGGCCACTCCTAAATAGTCTTGCTCTTGGTCAGACTACCAATTGCATAATAGTAACACTACACAGTAGGACTGGACACTCTTTGTTAAAGGCCTTAAAAAGCTGATAAAGAGTTGGCTTGTGGCAGTCGGAACTACCTTATAGTCTGGGCAGAAGGGGAGCCTGTGCTAGCCTTTCCCAGGTTTGTGTGTGTGTGTTTGTATATCAAGCAAATCTCAAAGTGTGCATGTGTCAGCTACTTGAGCAGGGACATGAAGCACTTGCTGGACAGACAGGGTGCTGGAGGTTTGGCTTGGCCACTCAGCTAAGATCTTAACCCTATAGCTGTGCCAGTGGGGAGTCTTACTGGGGATCTGAAGAAAGAGGGAGAAACTGGGTGTGTACTTGTCATCCTTCCAGTGTATACATCTCCCACTGCTGCCAGTGGTGAGGACTGAGGCTCCTTGATTACTGGGCCAGACTTGACCATAAGAAAGCTGACATTTTGAAACTTTGAAATTTAGAAGTAGAAGCATTTATCAATATCTATATCTCTCTATCTATCTATCTATCTATATATATATATATATATATATATGTGTGTGTGTGTGTGTGTGTCTATATATATATATATATATATATATATATATATATATATATATATATATATGGGTCCCCTTCACATGGTCGACATTTCACAATGTCAGAACCCATATGGCCGAGACCATATGATCGACATTTGAAATGTCGACCATGGTGAACCAGCATTATTTTATATATATATATATATATATATATATATATATATATATATATATATATATATATATATATATATATATATATATATATATATATATATATAGATCTAGGATTTTTGAATGAAAGTTCAAAAGCCCGAATCCATTACCACAAAACACACTTTAACAAAAGCGCTTTCATCAAAAAAGTGCTTTCGTTAAAGTATGTTAAAAAAATGCAAAATCTACTTGAATGCAGGGGGCCAAGCCCCCCTGCACTCCCCACACTCCCCTATTTTAATATTCTCACTACGAGGGCAGACATCAGTGGGGAAAAGGGACAGCACCATAGTACGACCGGAACAACAAGCATACTTACACGAAAATGCTGCTTCGGTGAATAGCACTTTCGCGCAAGTATGCTCACCAAATTGCGATTCGGTGAAAGATGCAGTCGAGCATCTGTACGGATCCCATATATATATATATATATATATATATATATATATATATATATATATATATATATATATATATATATATGGGACCCGGACACTTGCGCAAATTTAACTTTCACCGAAAGTCAAATTCGCGCTCACACATACCCGAAATTTCTGTTCATCGAAGCAGCAATTTCGGGTATGTGTGAGTGGTGTGCCGGTCGCACTGCGGTGCGAGTAAGGGAATATTCCTTTACTCCACTGTAGTGCAACCTTGGAGTGAGAATATTTAAGTAGGGGGAGTGTGGGAGGCACAGCCCCCCACATTGGGGGGTGCATTTCACAGTTTAACGGAAGCGCTTTTTTGATTAAATCGCTTTTGTTAAACTGTGATCGGTATATATGGATTCGGACACTTGCTTTTTTGAGCAAGTGTCCTAGATCCATATATATATATATATATATATATATATATATATATACATGTATATGTATATGGGCAGTTTCCAAGCTGGTGACTTTTAAGAGGTTGGACACTACAAATCTCTTTCTTCTGCATATCCTCTCCAAGTTAATGAAGATGGCCTTTCTGGGACACAAACTGGAGCATGTGTTTGCTTATGGCCTCCACGCTAAGGAACAGCATAGCTTTCATTCAAGACAAGGGATGATGACAGACTCTCGATGCCTCACTAACATCACATGCTGGCACCCTATGTAGTCATGTTTTCTCTGTCCTCCTGCTACCCACAGCCCAGTGTCTTTTCTCTAAGCACTGGCATCTGTCAGATCTCATCTAGAGAGATGTTCAGCATGCCCCTCGAGGATAGGGTCACCCATCCCCCCTGCCTGGCACTCCTCAATCTTGGGTCACCTGGGTCATTCAGGCCATTACCAATGAGGCAGTGTTTCTTAAAATTAGTGACTTTTGAGTAAGGGTGCTTAATCAAAAATAAAGGTGATGATAACATTTACATATCTGCTTTACTTCAGAAAATGCTTGTTAATTCATGTCTTCTTATTCTGTCAACTTTCTAAGTCAGTAGTAGCATTACTTAAAAAGTGTCCTGCCAGTTTGTGGCCTGTATTCCTAATTATTTTTGATTTTGCCTCAGTTCAGGAGATAAGACACCATAATATGTACTCCTCTGCTAGGTTCTAAAACAGTGGACTGGCTTCCACTTGAAGCAAACCAACATCAGTACAGCAGTTGTTTACTTCCAGACTTGCATACATTAAATAATGCACTATTTACTTCTTCTGGTATAATCCTTCAATATCTCTTAAGATTCTGTAATCCACACCACTCCAGACCTGTTATACAATACGAAAGGCAAGAGGTCAGGCATTTAGCAGTGCTGTCCAGCAGATGTGTCTGACTCTTTCCTGGAGCCAGGAAGGCACTGAAACATGACCACCAACTTGTAAACTGCTCTCAGACCCCGATTTACTACAGTAACTAACTACTCCATTTATGGCGTAACTAAAAGCTGAATATAATACTCCCCCCTAAATAAATAAAAGAGTACAAAAACAGCACTAAGCTACAAAATATAAAATATAATCTGACATACAATGGCATTTCAGCCAAGACTTTGTGTGCACAGTAGAACTCTAAAGAAGTAAAGACTGAAGATTATAGTTTGTTAATTAAACATGTTTTTTTTGTTTCTCCAAGAGTTTCTGCCATATTAGCAGACAGCTGTTTCTCTCACAACCGATGGTTGCTGTAAACATATACTTATCCTGCATGTTGTACACATGTTGTCAGATGACATAATGTTTTTGTTTATCTCACATTGCAGTTTTTGCAATTGTACAATTACACAACTGCAAATAATCTGATTCTGGCGACATGTAAATGCTGCTGAAACAAGTTTTTGAAGTCAATTTCTCCATTAACATATTACAATTATAATTGTATCTATTTATTTACTTACACAGGCCTTTCTCCTATACCTGCTTACTGATAACTCTCATCCCTGCATTGCTCCAACTATGGGAAAAATAATTACTACTACAGAGATTTTCATAAATGGCCATGGAACTGGTATTTTTTGTTAATACCTAGATTTGACTAACTTTTTGCTCCCTATAATTGCTTACTACATTTTAATTTTGGTATAAGTCATGTTTTAATTAAGTGGTTTAAGTGGATTACATGTCTAGTTTCTTCTGTGAATAGACTATAGTAAGTAAACGTGATTAAGTCTGTCAAAGAGTGCATTAAATAAACAACATATCACGAACATGGAAAATCAGTTAAATAATGCCGTATGAAAAACTTGAGAGATTTTGGGATGTACAGGAAGAGGCAATGATGGAAAAAAGAGGGACGTCTGCACAGCAGATTAATGATGGAACTATGATGACTTCTGGTGGCTCAAGCTTTCAATTAAACAAGCAGACAGACAGAGAACACTGGGCACATTCAGAAGGGGTTACAGCAGTGTCGAAGAGACTACACAGTGACCACCACTGCAAGACCATCTAGAAGGGAAGGGGACTCACTACTGGAACTTTCTAATAAGGACATCAGACTCCCAGCAGGGACAGATGTAGTGTGTGCACTGAAATGCACCTATATTGCTGTCTTACTGATTCCATTTCTTATACCCTCTGCATGCCAGGACAATCTGTAGCTCCCCCATGACCAGGAACACGATAGAGTAGGTATCAGAAAATGAAAAAATGAATGAAACACTTCAGGAACTGTGCATCTCTCAAATATAAAACTGCCCGAGGACAAATGGACCAGTGTGAAAGTACTGACTTCCAAGTTAACCATCTGCTAACTCAGCTATAAATCTCCTTATAAATTATTTATTTGCACTAATTCTAGTTACAGAAAGCAAAATTTAGAGACTTATTGATTTAGTTAGCAATACTGAACACCACTGCAGTACACTGGAAACAAAAAAGTTTATTCTAGCAACAGCTAGGATATCACTGCTTCTCAACACACTTACATATAAAATTCATCATGAAAGATACTATACTTCCACCCAAACATGCTTAGCATTAGAAATCAGAGCTGCTCTCTGGATTCATGGCTGCACACAATTATTCAGACCACTGTTCACACTAACAATTTGTCAAAATCATTTTCAAAAATTGCACAAACAACATGGAATAGCTTCTTGAAAAAATAAGGAAACCAGAAAAGGTATGACAGATATAGAAATCCCTCAAGACCATCTTGTCAGTGTTAACTTTCAGAGATTTAGGCTGATGTTCTTTCTCACTTGTCCTATCAAACAGCCTCAATCTCCACCTCATACTTATCAATTTGTGGTACATACTGAATCCAGTATACATATATATATATATATATATATATATATATATATATATATATATATATATATGTGTGTGTGTGTGTGTGTGCGTGTGTGTATCTTAGGCCTTCCTCTTTTTCTGTTACCTGGTAGCTTCATCCTTAGCATCTTTTTCCCAATATACTCAGCATCCCTCCTCAGCACATGTCCAAACCAACGTAATCGTGCCTCTCTGGCTTTGGCTCCAAACCTTCCAACCTGGGCTGACCCTCTAATATACTTATTCCTAATCCTGTCCACCCTGGTCACACCCAGTACAAATCTTAACATCTTTAATTCTGCCACATCCAGCTCAAACTCCTGCCTTTTTGTCAATGCCACTGTCTCCAACCCATATAACATAGCTGGTCTCACTACCCTCTTGTAGACCTTCCCTTTCATTCTTACAGCTACTCGTCTGTCACAAATCACTCCTGACACTCTTCTCCACCCACTCCATCCTGCCTGTACTCTCTTCTTCACCTCTCTTCCACACTCACCGTTACTCTGAACTATTGACCCCAAGTATTTAAACTCATCCACCTTTGCCACCTCTTCTCCTTGCATCCTCACCATTCCTCTATCCTCCCTCTCATTCACACACATATATTCTGTCTTAGTCCTGCTGACCTTCATTTCTCTTCTCTCTAGAGCATATCTCCATCTCTCCAGGGTCTCCTCCACCTGTTCCCTACTCTCACTACAGATCACAATGTCATCTGCAAACATCATAGTCCACGGGGACTCCTGTCTGATCTCTTCTGTCAACATGTCCATCATCACTGCAAATAAGAAGGGGCTCAGAGCTGATCCTTGATGTAACCCCCACCTCCACCTTAAATGCATCCGTCACTCCCACCGCAGACCTTAACTTAAATATACCAACTCCGATATCGCACTATAGTGCGGAAAATGGAAATCTTTCCATTCCTCACTGTACGGAGATGCCCATTTTGCATGGTCAACGTTTCATAAGTCGATCATATGGTCTCGATCATATGGTCTTCGACTTTATGAAATGTCGACCATGTGAAGGGGATCCATATATATATATATATATATATATATATATATATATATATATATATATATATATATGTGTGTGTGTGTGTGTGTGTGTACAGAGAGGGAAGGAGGAAAGGGGGAATATATACAAACCAGTTTTTATTGTTTAATGCAGCACATCCTACTTATGACAGTTTGCTTTTGCCTAACATAGTACACCCCACATCTATGCCTTTCTTAGGTATGTCTGTACTATTCAAGTTGCAAGCCCTCATTCTACTTAATAGTTGCATCACATGTATACCACTGTCCACTTACGTTGGATTGTACTGAAGTAAAATGTTTTCTTGATACTGTCTCCTCTCATTCCACAGAGCAGGCTTTTGGAGCTTGTTTAACATATAATTTCCTGTTAAACAGGTCATTCCTGCAAAATAAGTAGTTGCAATATGCATTTTCACTACATTGTTTTGACAACTGTATGGCTATACAGTAGTGCAGCTCTGTAAAAGTGTGGTTTCCCATAAAGCTGATTTGTTGTATTACTGTCAAAACATTGCAGACCATGTATTGTTCTTTTTAAAAATGTATTCCTGTTTTTTGAAAACTGTTGTACTTTGTAAAGTGATGAACATAAATTAGTTCAGATGTAATCCAACTCACTCATTATGTTTTTGTAATGACAAATGCTTATGTCTATTGACCTTTCCTGCTTGGTCTGGTTTATGCGTGAAAAGTTTTCTCAAACCAGTTGAATTATCCCAATTAGTAAATAAATAAAAACAATATAAACATGCTTGAGAAGGTCAGTACAGAGATGAAATAAGGAAGCAGGTTTTCACCTAGAGGGATTACCACACATTGTAAAGATTTACAGTAGGTAGCAGAATAAAAAGGGAACAGGAATTAAGTTCAAGTCATTTTGGGAGACACATGACTGACAGAGATGAGTAGGAAATGGCAAAATAATCTAAATCATAACAGATAACCCACGTAATAATACGAAGGCAGAGCAGGCAGAACTGGAAGTCTTATCTGTCATCACATTCTAGGTTCCTATGAAAACACCTGCAGCGGTATCATTTTACAGTAAACATGGCCCAGAATGTCAGCTTTTCGATGGCCGATGTGCTGCAGGCAACAGCAACAAGACATAGCACTTTGCCAGTCCAATATCCATTTCACACGAATGTCGCACTGGTTCAAACTACTATTGACTGCTGAGGGCATTTTGCTGAGTATAATTTGAACTAGTGGACATGTGTGAATGACCCCATGGGCACTGCACTCGTTTACTTCCAGCATAGTCTCAGTATCACAATAATGAAGTAGCAACGTGTGGACACTTTTGCAGTCTTGGCTTCAGCCAAATACATCACTTCTGCATAACAGATCTCTAATAATAGATAATTCTTCATAAGGCAGCAATATTTTTGTTAGCAAACCATTGGCTTGTTGTTTCTCTTTTTCTTTTTTATTTTCTTTCTATCTGGAGTCAGAAATCACTGCTATCACATCCAACTTTCTCTGCAGGATACAGACTGTGATGTCACAACAGTGGATTATGGCTGAAATTTAAATTAAACAACAGAACTGCAAAACGCTAGGAAATTATGAGAGAGAAAGAGCACATATTATTTGGAAAACATTAATGAAGTTTAGATAATATTTAATGCACACAAGTTTAAAATACATAAAATAAAATTGGAGAAACATAATTAAGTAACGTAGATCGAAACATTTATAAAATTACAGTCAAATGTTTCACATTCAAATGAGCAGTTGATAAAATTACACCATTAGAAACAGAAACTAAGATACAAGTTCAGAAACTGTAAGAAATTCCATGTAAACTATTACTAAATGACATTTCACCTCTTCAGTGAAAAAACTACAAATTATTTTACTACAAATACTGACTAGTCCTTTCCTCTGACCAAATGTTTCTAATTCCTCCTTGTGTAGTTTAATCCTGGACTGCCCAAGACTTTATTGTAGCAAGTTAGATATTTACAACAAAAAATCGGGCAGTTTTTTTAAAACAGTGACAAAATGAAATAAATAAATAAATAGCAGGCTGAAGGAAGAATAATTTTATTATGGTTTAACATCAAAAATGAATAATGTGTGAATAATGTGAGAGATTTTACATAAACAAGCAGTATCCATCAGTCACCTGTCCCTTATGGCTATGTCTCATCTTTGAACAACTTAAAAAGGTTATACATACAGTGCTATAAAACAATGTTTGTAAACAGACTGAAATCTTATCAGCCAGAGAATAGTTGTCACAAAAGGAATTCATCTAAGACTGTTATTTTTTTTCTGAATGGTATTATGGGGCTGGTGCTGTCTTGGTGGAACGATACTATACATGCTGATATGTGCCTTCATGATTATTAACAAGACCCCTCCCTACTTCAGTTACAGAAAATGAGCCCTGATTGTAAGGGTCAGCTGGCTGTTGCCCACTGCTTGTTTATATAAAATCTAGCACAGTGTTTTTTTTTTTTAAATAGATTTTGCATCCTTTCAGTTGATTTACTTGATCTTCATTGTTGGAAGCATCACCGAATAGGATGTCTCTTCAACCTGGTATTGCCAGCTTTACCTGCAAGGCAGTGGAACATATCATTATGTGGTACTTAAAAAATGGACATTGGCAGCCTAAAGTCCCTTGATTCAAATTAGTTTGCATTTGTTAAAGTCGTATCTTGTCTGCTAAAAGTGGTCAACTTTCTTAAAAAGTTAACATGTCCTTCGACGATGGCAAGTTAGGACAGACAGTTTACCTTGACCTAGCCAAAGCATTTAACACCATTCCTCACTCAAGCATCGTAGAAGAACTTGTCAAACAAAATGTTAATTCTTATATCAATTGATGGATTTCAAACTGGATCACAGACAGAAACCAGCCAATTAAGATTGGTGGTACAATTTTCTTGAAAAGATTCATACATCAAAGCTGATGTCAAGAGCCTTTGGCTGACTATGTTTGCTAATGACTGTGAGCTTAGAGCCATAATCAACTGTCTTGTAGACTCCTAAATTAAACTAGATAGTCTAATACATACAAATGGTGCAGTGATCATGGGCACAGTCTAAATGCCAAAAAGTGTAGTATCATATCTTTTAGCAAACAGGAACACCCTTGCTACTACCACATTAAAGGAACATCCCTCAAATCGGACACACTTGCCAGAGACTTGAGCACGTTTCCTGAGAATGAGCTCTTGTCAGACCACTATGTAGTCATGTTTGTAATGATTACTAAGATTATTTCTTCCGGGTCCAAGTAAGGAATCATTCCTGTCTTCTCCTCACATATTACACCAATAATTGAATACAGTGCTCCCTTTAGCATGTACCTACCCAGACAAAAATTTCTAATGTGAAAGAGTCGAACTTTTCCTCCCAAACAAAATCAGCAGCTGCACTATGTACCAGGACAGCCTATAGTGCTGTGCTTCCATGCTATCTCATGTAAACTTTTACCAGGACAGCCTAGAGTGCTGTGCTTCCATGCTATCTCATATAAACTTGTACCAGGACAGCCTAGAGTGCTGTGCTTCCATGCAATCTCATATACACTTTTACCAGGACAGCCTAGAGTGCTGTGCTTCCATGCTATCTCATATAAACTTGTACCAGGACAGCCTAGAGTGCTGTGCTTCCATGTTATCTCATATAAACTTGTACCAGGACAGCCTAGAGTGCTGTGCTTCCATGCTATCTCATATAAACTTGTACTGGGACAGCCTAGAGTGCTGTGCTTCCATGCTATCTCATATAAACTTTTGCCAGGACAGCTTAGAGTGCTGTGCTTCCATGCTATCTCATATAAACTTGTACCAAGACAGCCTAGAGTGCTGTGCTTCCATGCTATCTCATATAAACTTGTACCAGGACAGCCTAGAGTGCTGTGCTTCCATGCTCTCTCATATAAACTTGTACCAGGACAGCCTAGAGTGCTGTGCTTCCATGCTATCTCATATAAACGTATGGCTGACCTTTGTCAAAGGACCCAGTCTTGAGCAACCTCCTTCATATATGCAAAACCACCAGCAGCAGCAGCAGCATAAATACCGATAATAATGACCTTCACTTTCATTGTAACATAAACTGACCCTGACGGCATAATTGAGACCTCACTCAAAGAATTTCTTTCCTCTGGAAAAGATTCATCCTTCATGTTAAGCAAAACAGTTCCCTCTTTAAAAGCAACCTGGATGAATGGATAGGTAACTGCAAATATATTCAAATGTAGCTCAGATGAATGGATGGGTAAAGTACAGTTGCTTAAGAACTTACCATAACAGTAATCACTGTTGTAGTATTCTAGTACTAATGGATTATCTAACTGAGGTAACCTCATGTCTAGCCAGCATGCTAAAGCCAAACACGTTCCAAACACTTGTACATGCACTTTATGACTTAAGCCCGTGGATGTAAGGGTACATAAGTGGACATAGGCGTGTAAGATCCTCAGACTATGTAAAGAACAAAGAAAAAGCAAGGCAGCTAAAAGCAGGGGAGAAGTAACTGCCCCCCCCGCCCCAGTCCACAGGGTGCATAGAGATAAGTATAAACTGCAAGGGGGAAGGAGGGAGGGACGCAATATTACAACAGTGATGAGAAGGACATCTAATGCTATGCTAAGTTCTTATACAACTGTACTATGTCACTCCTTAGAAAACTGTTGGAAGTATGATGTCCAATATCAATGGATGATCCACAAAGCTTAGAAGGTGGATGAAACAGAGACAGAAGAGCTGTCTACCAATCCAAAAATTATGGATATGCCAAAAGAAGTCCTTGATCTAGAAAAAGTATCTAACCTGTAGTGTTTTGTGAAGGTATGTACAAAGGCCACTTCCAGAATTGTTCTGGAATTGATGCCCATGGAGCAGGCAGCACAGAAGGATACTGCCCTGTTGGAGTGCGCTTTCACAGGTGAAGACAAGGACTTGTCAGGGTAGCAATAACAAAAGGAGATGGATTTTGAGATCCATTTGAAAACTGTCTGCTTTGAGAATGGACTGCTCAATGTGTTTTCCTAAAGTCTTTAGTCTTATCATGGAAAAATCGTAGTTGTCTGTACACATCCATGGAGTATAGCAGTCTCTTTCCCCTGTTCTGTGGATTTGGAATGAAGGTAGTTAAATGTATAATCTGATTGAGAGACAATTAATTGACCACACTGGGGATGAAAGAAGGGCATGAAATAAGGGTTAACCCTAACAGACCCTATCCTTATGGAAGATAAGAAAAGGAGGGTTAGCTTGAAGCTCAGAAACCCTTAAGACAGAAAAAAGAACCACCATTAAAATAGTTTTCCAAGTTCAAAACTTTAGGGAGGCAGAAGCCGCTGGTTCAAAAGATAGCAAAGTAAGTTTTTGCAGAATGAAGATGAGATCCTAACTAAGTGAAGAAATGGGGGGCCCAGTGATCCCTGGGCCAGAAGATTTTTGGTAGGTCCTATTCAGTAGAACATTTGTGATTAGAGGGCCAGGGGTAAGGCATGCAAGTACTTCCCTTTCCAACTACCCCATCTGTGGACTACATTGAGGACAACACCCCTGTTTAGAATGCATTTGTCAGGATTTTCCTTGGTCCTACACAGAGAATCTGCAAGTACATTGTCTTCAGATGGAATGTAAACTGCCTGTAGGAACAGATTTGCCTTTATAGCATGATCCCATGCCAGAAGAGCTAGCTTGCACAGGTGATAAGACCCCCCCCCATTTGTTACTATCTATGAAAATTCTGAGCAGTTCTGGGTTCCAAATGTGAAAAAAGCACTTGCGGGCAGAAGCACTTGGGTTAGGAGGGTGGCCTAATGGTTAAAGTGTTTGTCTTAGAAACAGAAGGTGCAGGGTTTGAGTCTCACAAGGGATAATTGGCTAGGCTTAAAATGGCTCGCAAGGGCAATTAGCCTAGTACTAATCTATGAATCTATCTATGAGCCTATGAAGAGTTTAAATAAGAGTCCTCATTCCTTTGACATTTGTTTGGGACACCACTAGCCATGAACTGATGAAGAGCCTGTCCAGGCTCCCCAAGCCAGATCTGATGAATCCGTGTGCAGTTCTTGATCGGGAGTGGGCGGGCAGAAGGGAAGGCCTGGATGTAGTTGGATTTGTGAAATTCACCACTGTAACTCTTTCTTCAGAAAGGACAAAAGATGGATTTGAAAGTCCAATGAATGATGATGCTGAGACCAAACAGATTTCAGGTACCACTGGATCCTTCTCTCTCTTTTTGAATTTCTCCAAGTCTTTTGAGTTTCTAATACCATGACGGGAATGGACCCCATTCCTAAGTCAAAGTATGATTAAAGTTCATGAAATCAGTATTGTTTCAATCTTTGATGTTAGCCAGAAGTGCTCTTTGCAGCACCCGCAATGTGCCCAGTAATGACTCTTGCAATTCGTACAATGTTACATGCATCGGTAACATATCTAAGTATGACTGTAAATTCTTTTTTATAAGACCCATTGCTCCTACTACTACTGGAACTGTCTGGGTATCTTTCTTCCACATTGCCCTCATTTCTGCCCGCAAATCCTAGTATTTTATAACTTTGTATCTCTCTGTATATAAGACACTATAATCACTGGGTGTACCAATTTCAATGATTAATGCTACTTTTGTCTTCTTTTCATGGTTCTCTTACATCTAATTTATGAATTGCTGGTAATCGATGATCCCATGTGATATAAACCATCATTTTCTATGATGCTTTGTGGTTCATGTTTCCAGTGTTTTTCAGTTACTTCAATATTATAATGTTTGCACAATCCCCATTGCAATAGTCTTGCCACATTATTATGCCTTTCTGTATACAGTCCTTCTGTCAATTAGTATGTCACAACCAGCAACAAGTTGTGCCACTGTTTCAAATTCTGTTTTACAAAACCTACGTTCAATGAACTCTGTAAACCAACGTGTACATAGTCCACTATCTTGGGCCACCAATATTAACCTTTCATCTTTTGGTTTGAATTTGCCACGCCTTAACCATTCCTGCATTCAATCCTGATCAACAAGAGGTTGTTCCAGGAGTTTTCTATAGTTGCAACTATATTTATGCATTTTCCACATTTCTTGCCTTCTCATCTGGTCCTTCATGTTATAGTCTTTCTTTTGTTTTTTTTTTTGCACATTTAATTGTGGCCTGATTTTAATCTTCTTCTAGTTTAATTTCCATTCCCACTTGATGCTAATATGCTTCTGTTAAACAAGGCAGGGAAGTCATCTTAGAATTATTCTCCTCATGTTTCAAAAATTCCACTATGTTTGAGTCCTGCAAAATCAGCAGATATGTATGTATGTAATCCCAGGATTGCAGATCTAGACATGTAATCAATTTCGAGGACGGCCATACCTCCTTTAGAATGGGCAATATACAACCTTGGTATGCAATGATTTTTACAAATTATTTGATGAACACGAAGCATCCTTCTTATTTTCCTGTCCAACCTATCCAACAGCTTTTGCAGCCAGTTAATCAGTCCAAAACTGTAAGTTAGGACAGAAAGAACAAATTAAATTGGTTTATAGCCTGGACTCTGTTCCTAGATGTCAGCGCTGTTTTCAGTATTAATTTAAGTCTTCTAAAATATCCCTCACATTTGTTCATGTTTTATTATTTATCCTTCATCAATTTCCCAAAATGTATACACTCCTTTTTGCTCAGGTTCTTTATATCACATTCCTGTTCCAAACCAATGTTTCCCTGGCGCTGCAGTTTTCCTGCTCTAAAGGTTGCTTTTGCAGATTTGTCAAGACCAAATAACATTCTTTTATCATCTGAAAAAGTTCTGCCCACTTGCAGTTGTGCTTTCAGTTCTTCATCTGATGAACTATACAGTTTTAAATCATCTACAAATATAAGATGAGAAGTCTTTACACTTTGTTGTTTTCTGGGAGCCAAATTGTAGCCATGACCTAATCTGTTAAGTAGACAGCTTAATGGTTAAGGGCAAGACAGAACAGCAACGGTGATAGAGAGTCACTCCAGAATACCCCCCTTTGAAATTGTATGCCTGGAATAATAATTTTTCCTTTATCATGGCTTAACTGCAAAGTGGTCTGCCACTGTTTCATGGTTGCTGTAATGTAATCAATCCAGTGTAGGGGTATCTTATACATTTTTAAACACTCTTTTATCCATGAATGTGGGACACTGTCAAATGCTTTTTTATTGTCTCTCCACGCCATACTTAGATTCTTCTCCTTTTACAGTTCTCCACTATGACTTTATTTAACAACAAATTATCCTTTGTTCCATATGACTTTCTTTTATTACCCTTTTGTTCTATTGCCATGACTGAGTCTTCTTCTAAATGAGTATAAATTCTGTCAACATTAATTCCAGTGTACAGTTTATAAGTCATCAGAAGGCAGGTTATTGGTCTACAGATTTTAGGATAGCTAGCAGGTTTACTCTTAATTAGAAGTATTGTTTTTCCTATTGTTAACCAAGCTTGCATCTGGTCAAGGTGCACATATAAATAGTTCTTACTCATGGCTAAATTTTCAAGTAAAGATGTTAGTACTTTTAGCCAGAGGTTAGGTACCACCTCTGGGCCTCTGGTTTTCCAGTTAGGAGCTTTTCTTAACTTTGTTTCAATCTCTCTGGCCGTTACTTCTTCCCATTTTATATCCTGTACATTTGAACTTCTTATTCTTTCTTTTACTTCTTCTATCCATCGTGTATAACTTGCCAAATGATAGCATAGTAATGGTTGCTGTCATGTATCTCATGGTCCTTAGAATTTCCTTTGCAGGAGTAGACTGAAGGGGGGAGGACTGGAAGAAGATTGGGAGGGAATGAACTTTCTCTTGTAGATGAAAGGCTGCCATTAGACAGGTATCCAGTCTGCAACCCAGGAAAATAAGATTATGGGAGAGAGTTAGAGAGGATTTGGGAGACTGAGGGTAAATCCCAGTGTTTCCAGAAGTAATACTGTGAAACTGATATGGAGACATAGGGTGTCCTGAGAGGTAGCCTGGATAAGAAGGTCATCTATGTAAGGAAAATTCTGTATTCCCTGGATTCTGCAAAAGGCAATCCCTGGGGCAAGGGACTTTATGAAGACCCTGGGAGTGGCAGATAAAACAAGGGTAAAGTGGATAAGTCAAAGTTGTTTGCAAGTGGAGTGAATGGGTATGTGCAGGTTTGCATCCTTCAAGTGTAAGGAAACCAGCCAGGCCTGTAGAAGGATGAAAGGAAAAAAGAGTTTGCATCTTGAAAGATGGTACCTCCAGAAAGGAGTTGAGGTGGGTTATATCTACAATGGGTCTCCAAGTGCCCTCTTTTCGGGGGACCAAATAAAGTGTTGAATAAAAGCCTTTTCCTACATGCTGGTATGGCACCAGTCTTGATGTCTTGCTCAAGGAGACAATGTAAGAGGGGAGGAAGGAAGTGAATTTGATTGGAAGAAGGGGGAGAATACCCCCTTAGTGATAGAACATCCCCCAAGACATCTTGTAACCTTCTTCAATGATGGATAATAACCATTCATCTTTAATGATGAATTCTCGTGCTGGAAGGGAAAAAGGTTAACTTTTTTGACATGGGAATTCCAAAAGGTTCACTTTTTTGTTTTGGAAATTCCAGGGCTGAGGAAGGAGGAAGATGGTAGGAGATAGTCAGGCTGACTTGTCTAGAAGAAGA
Organism: Protopterus annectens; assembly: GCF_019279795.1. Taxonomy (NCBI): domain Eukaryota; kingdom Metazoa; phylum Chordata; order Ceratodontiformes; family Protopteridae; genus Protopterus; species Protopterus annectens. The sequence continues at coordinate 54,846,133 of NC_056743.1, read as the reverse complement.
GGTTTTCTAGACTCTGCCAGGTTTGCACTGAAATCTTTTCCTGGGCTAATTCCTGCCCTTCCAAGAGGGTTTCTGATCTCTATGTGCAAAGGAAATAGGCTTAGTCTGGTAATTTCTTTGATTAATAGGTACTGATGTGAGAAGAAATCTGTTTATTGTTCTGTATCATTTTACTCTTTTCTTGCAGAGTCTTGAAAAGTTCTGCTTCAGAGGGTCCAAATTAAAGATACTTGTGAAGAGGGGTATCCAAGAGTTTGGCCTTAACATCCTCAGGGAAGGACTATAGAAGAAGCCAAGCAGATCTAATAACAGATTCAGTAGCAGCAGTCCTGGAAGAAGCCCTTGTAGCATCACAGCTTGATTTAGTTGAATGTCTTCCAACTACAGTAGCTTATCCGAGCAGAGAAATCACTTGTTGCTTGGTGTCAGAAGCCTCGAGCTTCACCAGGATCATATTTAAGTTCCCTAGAATAGACAAAATGCATTTTGTCATTTCAGCCTGGTAATTTAATGCTCTGAGGTATAAACATTCTTACTATACCGGTCCATGGCCCTGTTATCGTAGATAACGTGTTATCTGTATGGGTTGAGCCTGGTAATTTAATGCTCTGAGGTATAAACATTCCTACTATACCGGTCCATGGCCCTGTTATCGTAGATAACGTGTTATCCGTATGGGTTGAGCCTGGTAATTGAATGCTCTGAGGTATAAACATTCTTACTATACCGGTCCATGGCCCTGTTATCGTAGATAACGTGTTATCCGTATGGGTTGAGCCTGGTAATTTAATGCTCTGAGGTATAAACATTCTTACTATACCGGTCCATGGCCCTGTTATCGTAGATAACGTGTTATCCGTATGGGTTGAGCCTGGTAATTTAATGCTCTGAGGTATAAACATTCCTACTATACCGGTCCATGGCCCTGTTATCGTAGATAACGTGTTATCCGTATGGGTTGAGCCTGGTAATTTAATGCTCTGAGGTATAAACATTCTTACTATACCGGTCCATGGCCCTGTTATCGTAGATAACGTGTTATCCGTATGGGTTGAGCCTGGTAATTTAATGCTCTGAGGTATAAACATTCTTACTATACCGGTCCATGGCCCTGTTATCGTAGATAACGTGTTATCCGTATGGGTTGAGCCTGGTAATTTAATGCTCTGAGGTATAAACATTCTTACTATACCGGTCCATGGCCCTGTTATCGTAGATAACGTGTTATCCGTATGGGTTGAGCCTGGTAATTTAATGCTCTGAGGTATAAACATTCCTACTATACCGGTCCATGGCCCTGTTATCGTAGATAACGTGTTATCCGTATGGGTTGAGCCTGGTAATTTAATGCTCTGAGGTATAAACATTCTTACTATACCGGTCCATGGCCCTGTTATCGTAGATAACGTGTTATCCGTATGGGTTGAGCCTGGTAATTTAATGCTCTGAGGTATAAACATTCCTACTATACCGGTCCATGGCCCTGTTATCGAGATAACGTGTTATCCGTATGGGTTGAGCCTGGTAATTTAATGCTCTGAGGTATAAACATTCTTACTATACCGGTCCATGGCCCTGTTATCGTAGATAACGTGTTATCCGTATGGGTTGAGCCTGGTAATTTAATGCTCTGAGGTATAAACATTCCTACTATACCGGTCCATGGCCCTGTTATCGTAGATAACGTGTTATCCGTATGGGTTGAGCCTGGTAATTTAATGCTCTGAGGTATAAACATTCCTACTATACCGGTCCATGGCCCTGTTATCGTAGATAACGTGTTATCCGTATGGGTTGAGCCTGGTAATTTAATGCTCTGAGGTATAAACATTCCTACTATACCGGTCCATGGCCCTGTTATCGTAGATAACGTGTTATCCGTATGGGTTGAGCCTGGTAATTTAATGCTCTGAGGTATAAACATTCTTACTATACCGGTCCATGGCCCTGTTATCGTAGATAACGTGTTATCCATATGGGTTGAGCCTGGTAATTTAATGCTCTGAGGTATAAACATTCTTACTATACCGGTCCATGGCCCTGTTATCGTAGATAACGTGTTATCCGTATGGGTTGAGCCTGGTAATTTAATGCTCTGAGGTATAAACATTCTTACTATACCGGTCCATGGCCCTGTTATCGTAGATAACGTGTTATCCGTATGGGTTGAGCCTGGTAATTTAATGCTCTGAGGTATAAATATTCTTACTATACCGGTCCATGGCCCTGTTATCGTAGATAACGTGTTATCCGTATGGGTTGAGCCTGGTAATTTAATGCTCTGAGGTATAAACATTCTTACTATACCGGTCCATGGCCCTGTTATCGTAGATAACGTGTTATCCGTATGGGTTGAGCCTGGTAATTTAATGCTCTGAGGTATAAACATTCTTACTATACCGGTCCATGGCCCTGTTATCGTAGATAACGTGTTATCCGTATGGGTTGAGCCTGGTAATTTAATGCTCTGAGGTATAAACATTCTTACTATACCGGTCCGTGGCCCTGTTATCGTAGATAACGTGTTATCCGTATGGGTTGAGCCTGGTAATTTAATGCTCTGAGGTATAAACATTCTTACTATACCGGTCCATGGCCCTGTTATCGTAGATAACGTGTTATCCGTATGGGTTGAGCCTGGTAATTTAATGCTCTGAGGTATAAACATTCTTACTATACCGGTCCATGGCCCTGTTATCGTAGATAACGTGTTATCCGTATGGGTTGAGCCTGGTAATTTAATGCTCTGAGGTATAAACATTCTTACTATACCGGTCCATGGCCCTGTTATCGTAGATAACGTGTTATCCGTATGGGTTGAGCCTGGTAATTTAATGCTCTGAGGTATAAACATTCCTACTATACCGGTCCATGGCCCTGTTATCGTAGATAACGTGTTATCCGTATGGGTTGAGCCTGGTAATTTAATGCTCTGAGGTATAAACATTCCTACTATAGCGGTCCATGGCCCTGTTATCGTAGATAACGTGTTATCCGTATGGGTTTCTACTCACCCTGCCATTCACTTGTTGTGTATCAAACTTTTTTTTTTTTGTTTTCAGGCGCCATCACTGATGGTGAGTCACAGAGAATTTCTTTTTATTTCAGATATGATTTTTATTTATTTTTAACTCTCGTGTCCAAAAGTAACATGCGAGTTCAAACTTTGACAAATACATATCATATGTTCAAAGATTTCCTGAATATATAAAATTCAGAGCATGACACTAGAAATTTATCAAGTAAAATAAAACTTAAAATAACTGTTGTATGAGAAGAGAAAGTAAAGCAGAACATAACTATATACACTACGTACATATAGTGCCACAAAAAAACTTATCAATTATGAATTTCCAATAACTATTAATTTTCAAGACTCATCCTAGCAAAGCCAGTCATAAACATATCTATGATGTGTAAGTCTGGTATGATATTGTTTTATTTGTGTGTGTCTTTCTGCCTTAATCTCAGGTAGCTTACATCCTTCTAGGTTGAGAACTGCTGATTGAGAGCTCAGTGTCTGTTATTCTAAAAGTGTATTAATTCTGGTTTAAGCACTTGGGCTTTCAAGCCAGTTATTTTACATTAAGAGGGTTCGTGGTCTGCACTCTTGTGGGAGGAGAGGCTGGACTCTGCCCTTCTGAGCTGGGAATTTCTGGTTAAAGGCTTATAGTGCATGCATATCTGAACTGTTTCTTACTGAAGTTGGTGCGCCTTGTTTGCTGTGGCATAGACTGGATTCGGGCCTGCTGGATCTAGCTTTGTTTGTGTAACTTGAGCACTAATCCAGACATTCTCTAAAGTATTCAATGGTATTTATTACTGCTTGGTTGTAACTTGATTAAAGAGTAGCTATCATTCAAGTCTTTTGGATTAAGCACTTGGGCTTCAGACCAGTTGTTTTACATTAGGATGTTATATCCTGGGAAATAAGGAGACCACACGGTTCATGGAGTTGTAAGGCCTTTCTTTATTAAGAGCCTCCAGGTGCGCACCCATGCTACATGTTCACAGCTTCGCCATAGCCATACATACACCGGAAACAACAAGTTACCAGAGAATACAGAACCGACACTACATGTTGCTAATTCCCCAGAGTGCTCCTACAGTACAATAACAGCATTACATGCCCGATACTACATTCCTCCCCTCTTAAGCACTGAATATGCTTCTTTACATAAGAAAACAAGGGAGCAAGCCCCAAACCAATCCATCTAGGCATTTACTTGCTAAATACCCTGCTAGTATTACACGGTTACTCTACAATCGAATTAGGTTGCTCTGTTAAGCTAGACATGCAATTGTAACATTGATAGTCCTTCAAGTAACTTGGTTTAACCAGTGCCCACTTAGAACGGCGCAATGGTACCACCCTAGGTGACTCCGGTGTCACAGTTACCCTTTCTGGTACCGGTGTGTCCATCCCTGGAAAAGTTGGGTCCTCGGGAACCTCTCCTTCCGAGCTCCGGTGGTCTCCCTCGGCCCCCAAGATCGGAGATCCTCCTGCCGCTGCGAGCCCTTCTCCCGAAACTAACGGTACTTCCGGGGCTTGCAGTTCCATGGAGTCCTTCTCCTGCACACTCCGCAGAATCTGGTCCACATGTCTCCTCACCACTGAACCTCCATTCAACCTCACCTGGTACGACAAGGGACCCGTGCTCTTGACAATAAACCCAGGAATCCATTTAGGTCCATAACTGAAATTTCGCGTCATCACCGCATCTCCTTCCCAGAAACTTCTCCCTCTCCGTCGTCGATCATGATGTTCTTTTTGCCTCCACTGGATCCTCTCTACCTTAGCTCGGATGTTTGGATGCACCAGATCCAATGTGGATCTGAATCTCCGTCCTTGCAACATCTCGGCAGGGGACAATCCCGTGGTAGACTGGGGTGTAATGCGGTAGTTGAATAACACCCTTGATACCTTGGCTGCCATACTTCCGTCTCCGGCCCTTTTCATCATTGCTTTAAAGGTCTGGACAGCCCTTTCAGCACATCCATTTGAAGCCGCATGGTATGGTGCTGACGTAACGTGTACAATGCCATTTTTTTTCAGGAAATCCTTGAACTCTTCACTCACGAAACATGAAGCATTTTCTGATACAATAGTCTCTGGTAAACCTTGGTTACTGAAACTCTTCCTCAGGCATTCAATGGTAGTGGTGGAAGTGGGTGTTTTGACTGGGTAGGCATCCATCCATTTTGAATGAGCATCCATTATTATCAGAAACATTGCCCCCATAAAAGGCCCTGCATAGTCTATATGAAGTCTCTGCCAAGGTCTACTCGGCCACTCCCATGGGTGTAGTGGTGCCCCCACAGGTAAGTTGCGATGCTGCTGACAGGTTTTACACTCTTTCACAGCGACTTCAATGTCGTGGTCCAACTTTGGCCACCAGAAATAACTTCGTGTTAAAGCCTTCATTCGGGTGATGCCCACATGACCCTGGTGCAGCTGTTGTAAAAGTGCCCGTCTTCCTGGGGGTGGAATTATCACTCATGCCCCCCACAACACGCATCCATCTTGCACACTCAGCTCTGTTTTCCTCCCCTCATAAGGCCGGAAAACTGGATCAGGTTGCTGTGTTGTCCAGCCTTGCTGGACCCACTGAAACACTCGAGCCAACACCGGGTTTTTTCGTGTCCAGTCACTCAATTCCTTCGCGGACACCAACGTGATGTCCTCCATCATCAACACGCGGTCCTCCATTTCCTCTCGCTGTGGAGGCCCCGGTAGCGGCAGACGGCTCAGCGCGTCCGCATTGCTATGGTGTTTTCCGGGCTTATAAACAATCTCATATTCATAAGCTCTCAACGTTACAGCCCATCTCTGAATTCGGGGAGAAACCATCTGAGGCACGGCCTTCATCTCGTTGAACAGTGACAACAAAGGCTTATGATCGGTGCATACAGTAAACTTCCTGCCATAGAGGTATTTGTGGAACCTCTTAATTCCAAACATTACAGCCAAACCCTCTTTGTCTAGCTGGGAATAGTTTGACTCCACTGGTGTTAAGGTTCGTGACATGAACCCAATGGGTCTTTCTTGTCCATCTGGCATCCGGTGTGCCAACACGGCCCCTAACCCATAAGGTGAGGCATCACATGACAAAATTAAATCCTTGTGACTATCGTAGTGCACCAAAACCTCTGAAGACTGCATTAGTTCCTTGGACTGCTCAAACGCTTTGTCTTGTTCCTCCTGCCACGTCCACAGGGTCTCCTTCCTTAACAGTTTATGTAAAGGAGCTAACAGCGTTGACAGATTTGGTAGGAACCTGTTATAATAGTTGAGTAAGCCTAAATAAGCCTTCAGCTCTGTAACATTTGTGGGTGCTGGTGCCTCTTGGATGGCTTTTACCTTATCTGGCAGGGGGTGTAGGCCCGAGGCATCCACCTTGTAACCCAGGAACTCTGCTTCCTTCACCATGAAAGCACATTTACTCCTCTTCACCCTTAAACCAGCCTCTCGTAGGCGACTTAGCACCTCGTTCAGAGTCTCCAGATGCTCGTCATTGTTCCTACCCGTCAACAGGATGTCATCCAGATACACTGCCACCTTCGGAATTCCTGCCACCAGTCCCTCCATTATTCTCTGGAAAATAGCTGGACTAGAGGAAACCCCAAAGGGTAAACGATTGACTTGGAACAGTCCTTTGTGTGTGTTAAGGGTGACATATGCCTTTGACCCTTCTTCCAGAACTACTTGTTGATATGCCTGACTGAGGTCCAGTTTACTAAACTTTTCACCTCCCGACAGCTTTTCAAATACATCCTCCACCTTGGGTAATGGATACTGCTCCAGTTTCGAAACTTGGTTCACTGTTAGCTTGTAGTCACCACATATGCGTACAGTATTATCTGGCTTTAATACTGGAACAATTGGTGCCGCCCATTCCGAAAACTTCACTGGTTCAATTATCCCTTGCCTGGTGAGTCGCTCCAACTCAGTCTCCACTTTCTTCTTCATTGCGTATGGTACGGGTCGAGGTTTGTAAAATCTTGGCGCTATGCTTTTCTTTAACGTGTATCTTTGCTGGTGGACCCCTCCAGGTCCCCAGTTCCTCTTTGAACACTTCTTCGTTGTTCTCCAGCACCTCTTGCAAAGCCAGCCCCTGCTGTTCTACTTTATGGAGCCATAGACAACCCATTTCCAGCTCCTTTAGCCACGCCCGGCCTAACAGGTTTGGTCCCTTACCTGCTACCACCATGACTGGCAACTGTTTGACTTTATCTTTATGTTTTACCGTTACTTTGGCCATCCCCAGTGTGGGAACTGTTTCACCGGTATATGTTTTCAAAGTCACTGAACAGTCCCGCAGCTTCTGAGCTTCTTTTAGCCATAACTTGCCATACTCAGCCTTGGACAGAACTGTCACACTACATCCCGTATCCACTTCAAACTGCACCATTTTATCATTTAAGTCCAACTGGGTTGTGATGGGATCGACTCTTTCCCACCTGGCCTCTTCCATGTTAAACATAGTAAACACTTCCTCGTCTTCCCTGGTGTGTGAATTGGTACCTTCACGCATGTGGTGTGCATACTGCTGTTTAATCTTTCGGTTTCCCTTCCTGTCCATCATACTGCTCTTTTCTTCCCCCTTTCTCGGCTGGTCCCTAGAGGGCGTTGATCGGCACATCTTCTTCACATGGCCCTTTTTTCCGCAAGCATGATATTTTTCATTTAAGAAACGACAGTTCCTTGACAGATGTTCTCCACCACACCTGTAACAGGCATACTGACCAGACTTCCCTTGTGATTTCTGCTCCCCGACCACTTTATGCACTGGCAGTGGGGTAGCACTCCTGCTGCCCACCCCTTCGATGGTTCTCGGTTGTAAATCACGAATGTCTTTATTCGCCGTCTCGATGGCCTGTGCCAACTTCAAGGCCTTTTCAAACGACAACTCAGGCACCGCTAACAATCTGCGTTGTATGCGGTCATCTGCAATGCCACATACGAGCCTATCTCGTAGCATTTCTGTCAGTCTGTCCCCATAATTACAGTGTTGCGCCAGTTCCCTCAGCACTGCGACATACTCCGTTACCGTTTCATTGGCCATTCTAGTCCTTGAATTTAACTTGAACCTTTGGACTATTGCACTCGGCTTCGGGTTATAATGTGACTGAAGCAAGCTCGTCAACTCTGTGAACGATTTATCCCCCGGTTTATCCGGACTCAATAAGTTCCTCATCAGACTGTACGTCTTGCTGCCCACCGAGCTCAGCAATATGGCTCGCTTCCAGCCCGCATCCATTATCTGGTTTGCTTCAAAAAAATGTTCCAACACTTCACAATACTCCTCCCAGGTCTGGGTCTGACAGTCGTATGCAACCAGTGACCCCAACATGGAACCAGACATAACTCCGGCAGGCCCAGTCTCTTCGTCGTCCGACATTAACTGCACTCCCAGCGGACTCGGAGGCATCCCATCCTCGTCGCCAATATGTTATATCCTGGGAAATAAGGAGACCACACGGTTCATGGAGTTGTAAGGCCTTTCTTTATTAAGAGCCTCCAGGTGCGCACCCATGCTACATGTTCACAGCTTCGCCATAGCCATACATACACCGGAAACAACAAGTTACCAGAGAATACAGAACCAACACTACATGTTGCTAATTCCCCAGAGTGCCCCTACAGTACAATAACAGCATTACATGCCCGATACTACAAGGAAGGTTTGTGGCAAGCACTGTGGTGGTAGGACAGGTAGCTTTCATCCTTCTAAGTTGGGAACTGCTGATTGAGAGCCCAGTGTCCAAGTGTATTAGTTCTGGTTTAGGCACTTGGGCTTCAGGCCAGTTATTTTACATTAAGAGGGTTCGTGGTCTGCACTCTTGTGGGAGAAGAGGCTGGACTCTGCCCTTCTGAGCTGGGAATTTCTGGTTAAAGGTTTATAGTGCCTGAATATTTGAACTGTATCTTACTGAAATTGGTTCACCTTGTTTGCTCTAGCATAGACTAGATCCAGGCCTGCTGAATCTAGCTTTGTTTATATGCTTGTTGTTTGTTTACTTGTTATTTCCCTGGAAGCTAATTCCACCTAATACGCAACTTCTCAGCGCTTCTGTGGATCACTAGTGATATCTGCATTGCTTACTGTACTTATTTCCTTGTTTCACTTGAAAGAAAGTTACTGTTTGTCGTTTTGCATTTAGTTACTTGTAACACATTGCACTCAAGTTACCTGGCACTTGCTCACTAAAGCAATTATATAAGTCAGCACTAAAAATTAAAAGCACTACACCCTCACTCCCCACTGGCCCTTGTTTTCAATTAAGGATTTCCCAATATTATTCTAGCATGTCCAAAGGTCAGTTGTCAATCTCCTCTCGGTCCAGCTGGTGAATCTGGGAATCTTGAGGCAATGTTATAACTGCCTCATGTACACAGACAACCCTCTCCTCCTCCCACATAACACAAATACTTGAGATTCAGCTATTTAGCCAAACTGGAGGCTGAGCTCTCTCAACTCAGGACTGGCAAGACCAGACAGGAGGAGAAGGCAACTACACACACCACAAAACCAGCCTCACATAATGCTGCCACTCCACTGAATCAAACACATAAACACACAAAGACATACTCGGGGCTCTGAGTAAAATTTACCTAAACAGCAGAGGCCTCCAAAGCAGACACCCAAACAACTGCTACCTCAAGACACCCCACAAGCAACACATAAACCACAAAAGCAGTGTGCAAAGCAGTCACAGCCCTTAAGGCCAAATACAACATCAAACATACTTGTCATAGGTGACTCCATAGTCAGACACACTGACGTCCCACTCACCAGGCTGAGCAAGGAGAGGGTCACAGTAAGCTGCCTATCGGGCGCTAGAATCCGCCACATAACACAAGCACTGGTCACTCCACGGCAAGTACAAATATGACACAGTCATTGTCCATGCTGGTGTGAACGACCTGAGACGTACCTCCCTGGACTACATGAAAAGAGACATAGAGGAGCTCTCTGATTATGTAGCCCAGGCAGGTATGACCCTAACCCTGAGCAGTATCCTTCCTTCACCAAGAATGATGCCACAATATAGAGACAAGATGATCAGCTTTAACAATTGGCTTAATGTCTGGTGTCATTCAAAGGGGATCCAGTGTCTGTCTGCCTGGGATGACATGCTTGACAAGCCACGCTGCTTCGCAAGGGACGGCTTGCACCCCCATAGTGCCTTTTTTAGGCAAGGCTCAAATTCTAAACCTACCACCCTAGAAAACAAAAATGGGAAGAAACTGAGGGTAATGCTGCTCAATGCCAGAAGTCTAAATCTCAAAATGCACGCACTCGAGGCCCTTCTCAGTATGGAGAACATCGATGTCTGTGCTGTAACTGAAACCTGGTTCAAGGCTCCTGAGAGCACCCCGGCACTATTAGGTTTTACCTCATATCATGCGTTCCGGCCCCAAAACCCGGACCACACCACAAAAGGAGGGTGTATCCATATTCATAAAGGATACCCACACCTCCAGGTTGGTGGCAACGCATGCTTCGGAAACCATCCAGGTGCAACTAACCATAGGCAAAACTGCTCTACAAATTGTAGCATGCTACAGGCCGCCCTCTCAAACTCAGGAACCCCACACAGCCTTCCTGAAGACACTGGAGGGTATAAATGTATCTCAAAACAGCATCATATTGGGTGACTTCAACTACCCGAATATAGACTGGGAACATTACTCAAGCCCTAACTTTCTAGCCCAACGGTTCCTGGAGTTCATAAATTCAAATGCCATGGAACAGCTAGTCATTGTTCCCACGAGAGGAGAAAATATACTAGATCTCATTGTCACAAACATGGGGACAAAATGCTCCACACGAAGTATATCCCTCATTGGTGAGATCTGATCATAAACTAATCTCACTGGAAATCCACATCCCGCCCCACCCCAAACAAAAAGACCATAGTGAAGAACTTCTCTAAAGCAAACTTCACACTACTCAAGACTGGTGTGGTATCCTTCAAGGCCCCTGAGCCAGAGGAAACCACAACCCAAGCTCGGAAGCCCTTACAAATGCCTTCTATGAACACCTCCAGGACTGCATGGATCAGGCAATCCCAAATAAAACCAAGACTCTTTCCACAAAGGGCAAACATCCAGTCTGGTGGACCCCAGCCATTAACAAACTTTACAATAAGAGGAGAAAGCTATTACATGATAGAACAAAATCCATAAAAGGGAAGTCACCCCTGATCATTATTAGTAAAATTACGAGCACTCATAAAATCAACTAAGGCCAATTTTGAGAGAAAAATTGCCATGGATTCAAAGGACAATCATAAGGCCTTTTTCAGCTATGTTAGGAACCTGGGTGGAAACTCCCAGATATGCTCAGAATTAGTCCAAAATGATACAAAAATCACTGAACCCACAGACATTGCCAACATACTGGCAGACAGGTTCAGTGCAAACTTCACCCTCTCCCCTAAAGGAGAGATAACTATCCCAGCCGAGTGTAGCCTCCCGGACATCTCAAATGCGCAGGTGAAAGCTGCTCTCTCTAAAGCTAAAAACACAGCATCAATGGGACCGGATGGTGTCCCCGGCTGTGTGCTACACGAGCTAAATGAGGAATTAAACCCGCACATAAGGCAGCTGTTTAATCTCAGCCTTACCACAGGATACGTGCCCAAGGAGTGGCGTACATCAACTGTGGTCCCACTCCACAAAGGCGGCCTCACGGACCCTGGTAATTACCGCCCCATAAGCTTAACAAGTCTAGTCTGCAAAGCTATGGAGAGGATCATAATGGAGCTCATAAACAAAGATATAGGGACTTGCAGACATTGGACCCGACCCAGTTTGGCTTTGTCAAGGGCAGATCATGCCTTTTGAACTTGGTCGACTTCTTGAAACAGTCACCAAGGCCATTGATGAGGGAAAGGCAGTCCATACAGCCTACCTTGACCTTGCAAAGGCTTTTGACACAATACCCCACTCGGGTATTGTAGAAAAACTTACCAGCTTAAATGTAAACCCATATGTCACAAGATGGGTTGCAAACTGGCTTAAGGACAGAACCCACAGGGTTAGAGTTGCTGGTGCTGTGTCAGACTCCAAGCCGGTCACAAGTGGTGTCCCACAGGGCTCGGTCCTTGGCCCCTATTGTTTGGCATCTACTTCTCAGAAGTACAGGCCAGCATGGGAGGACTTTGGCTGACAAAGTTTGCAGACGACTGCAAACTGGGCGCCATAGTGGAAAGTGCATCGGACACGGATATCCTTCAGAAGGGACTCACGGAAACAGATAGCTGGTGCCAGAGCCATGGCCTGAAGTTAAACGCCAAAAATGTATAGTCATACCCTTCAGGAAAAACAAGGTAACCCCAAGCTACCATATAGGTGGCAATCCACTAAGCACAGAAGAGGTTATCAGGGACCTGGGGACCCAGGTTGACAGTGGCCTTTCTTTGACACTCACATTGCTAAAGTGGTTAGAAAGACCTTCTACATTGCCCACCTGATCATGAAGGGATTCACATCCAGATCTAGTGAGGTCATTGTTCCCCTGTACTCTTCACTTATCAGACCAATGATCGAGTACAATGCCCCATTCGGGATGTATCTCACCCGACATCTGCAGCAATTGGAGAGACCCCAAAAGTTCCTCACCAAAAGGATAAAGGGACTCCAAAATCTGTCATATGCTGCCAGATTGAAGAAACTCCAGCTCTACTCAGTCGCATACCGTCTGCTCAGAGGTGACATGTGCCTGACATACAAGGCCATGTCCAACCCGGAATTAATGGACATGCTCCATCTCAAATAATCCAAATCTACCAAAACCACTAGAGCAAGCGACTTAAACCTTAGCACGGATATAAATAGGACGTGCTGGAGGGATAGATTTATCACTCAGAGACTCCCTATGCTGTGGAATAAAATCCCGGTCCATGTGAGGCAGAGCACCTCGCTGACTCTGTTCAAGAGAAATCTAGACCTGTGGATGGGAGATCGTAGGTTTACCCCAGGAATCATCTCTGTGTCACTGCTGGACAGAGGCACAACAAACTAATGGGCACAGTATTTTTTCATATAAGGGGTGGCCACAAAAATTTGGGCTAGGCTTATAAATGCCTTAGGGCAGATAGCCTAGTATAAACCTATGAACCTATGAACCTATAAGATATAATCAAGCAGGAGACTCCAGTACTTTAGATAATATAGTTTCTTATTTTGATTAGTTGTAATTAGTTTATGAGAAGATACATACTTAATTGCCATGTTTTAAAGTCAATCCAGGACATTTGGTTACGGTGTAACCATGTCTGTGTGATATATTATTTGACTAAAGCAAAAAGTTAAATTAAAATATGTAATTTTTGCCTTGGCAATGTAGTTGAATGAATGTTATGTACTGCGAATTCCCAACAGTGAGTTGTTTTCTCATAGCCCATCTTTTCTACTCTCACTATAAGCGAACACCATCGTTTGTGGGAACATTCCCAACTCCAGAAAATATGTGATAAGTTGGCATTTGGTGCTAAACAGGATGAGCATTTCGGGAAGATCTCAGCTTTGTAGTGATTTAATTTATCTGGGGTTATGTAGGCATTGTTATTAATCATTAATTGCACATGTGTAAGTTTCTTAAAAGGTGTAAGTTTGAGAATATTTTTGATAGCTTGAGATTTTTGTTCCACAGAATATTTTTCGGTTTTAAGAGACCAATATTTTGACTATACCAGGGACAATTCATATTTAATATTAGTTATCAATTTATATACATTTAACATAATTTTTCTTTTTAATAATAAGAGTTTCCATAACATATCAAATAGGCTTGCTTCATCTGCATTAAAGTCCAAGTTTTCTACTAAAGAGGACACAAGTTCTCTTAGTTGCCGTAATATTATTGTGTAATTTTTGTTAAGATTATTAAGGGTTCTAATTTCCTCAATGGGTTTCCCTGCATGCTTTATTATATCCCACAGATTCCAATGTCTAGTTTTTGAGTAGTTGGTGTGTTGGTTGGAACAAATTAGGGAATTCGTTAGATTTACTGATCTCAACAGCTTTTGGAATACAAGTATTTTATTTTTAAGCAAGGCATAGTGTACAGGACTAGATACCATGTTTCTGGTTGAAAACGCGGTCCTTTAAATTACAGTGAAATTTTTTCTTCTAGTTAAAAAAAAAAAAACTGATCGGACACTAGTCTTATCCCTAAAGACATTTAATACTGAAAAGATTTATTAAATGCATGTTTTTTTACTGCTGTTGTTTTGGTTGGTAAGATTAAATCTAGAAAACAAAGCATTTTGTTTTATAACATTTGCACAGGAATACCTTGATTCTAATTAAATGTTGCTCAACCTCCTTTAAGTGAATACAGCTTAGGTTTTGCCCTCCTTTTGTAGGTATATTTGGCTTTTGTTGTGTGGGTAACCTTATACAGAACAATAGCCTCCCCTCCGTCCCACCTTACTGATGTTTGCTAACCATAAGTCTAACCCTGCCGCTGTCCTTAATCCCATCTCAGCACATTACCTTTACCAAAACCCTTTCCCTAAGAGTACCACTATTCAGACAACATTTACCTGAAGGTACTCTGTGTAGCTTTGGCCTTATGTGTTTTTAAGTGTTTTGTTATGATGATCAGAATTAGTTATAGTGTACATCAATGTTTGCACATGGCAGGGTTTTGCTGTTTTTATTATATTCTGTGTTACATTTGTTCTTATTATTTTTGTCACAGTTTTTTCACTTCTATCATTTGTTATATAATAATGCACACACACACACACACACACACACACACACACACACACACACACACACACACACACACACTCACACACACACAGACACAGACACACACACACACACACACACACACACACACACACACACACACACACACACACACACACACACACACACGCACGCACACACACACACACACACACACACACACACACAGACACACACACAGACACACACACACACACACACACACACACACACACACACACACACACACACACACACACACACACATGTCCGCATACACGAGAGCAATTAAGTCAATTAAATTATCATCTGATTCAACTTTATCAAGCTGTGCACAGTTACATTATTGAAGCTGTGGCGCAGGCAACTGAAAAGTGTACTTGGTTGTGCATGATCATGATACAGCGGAGGCTGGCGATATGCCCCTTTCCCACTGTTTTTAATCTCGGAGTTGATGCATGTATAAAATTGCGGGGAAGTGGGAATTCAAGGGTGCTTCACCCCTGGAAAAATACTTGTTGCTGTTGTTTCTTGTTGGTGTATTTGGTGTGGGGTGTTAGTCTTTGTGTGTGTATGTTGTGGGAACATGTATTTGAGTGTGCAAAGTTTGTGGCATGCATGCTAGTGTGCAAAGGCATAAACGTTATGATACTGTTTTTTCAGTCGGTTTGTATGTGATGAGTGTGTAGTTGTCATTCACTACATAAACAACATAACTTGAATATAAATGCATCACTAACAAACACATGGTGGTCCAGCAGTTAGCATTGTCGCCTCACAGCAAAAAGCTTTCCGGTTTGATTCTCAGCTGGAGTGCCTTCTGTGCGGAGTCTGCATGTCCTCCCTGCGGGTCGAGGGAATTTAAAGATATGCAGGTAGGTGGAAGCATGTGTGGGTATGCCTTTGTTGAAGGTTTGGTGCTGGGCTGGCAACTCAACACTGTAAAAATTCACTTACAATCATTAGCGGACGGGAGTTCCGCTGCAGCAACCCCTAACCGGGAAAAGCTGAAAGACTAAGAAACATCAGCAAATGCACCTATTGACATAACACAGGCACTGAAAGTTAAACCCATCAAAAAAGCATATTCCAACACTTCCTGATGCTGTAGTAGACAAAGTCAACTAGAACTACTGGTCCGTCCAGTGATTGGTAAACCTAAAACATAACTGCTACAGCTGTACGTACAAAAGCAGAGGTTTACAACAAAAACAACATATAATTACTGTGTAGGAACTAGTTCCAAAATACTTCAAGCACAGTAACACAACTGGAAACTATCTCTACTTGGTTGTGCAAAATTACAATACAACAGAGATTGAGAATATGCCTCTCCCACAGTGTTCAGTCTCAGAGTTGGTGTATATAGAAAATTTGAGTGAAGTGTGAGTGCAGTTGTCTTTGTGGGCTAGAACTTCAGGGAGTGCTGAAATATGCTTTTGTCCCACCCCCAAACCGGCTTACTGACTATATATACTATAATGTACTATAGTATACTACATCTATCCATGGTTGAGAGTCACAAGCCACTCCTATATCAAGTTTGTGAACAGCCTCTGCCATCCACGCAAGTTACTAGGGAAGTACATCAGGTTACTAGGGAAGTACATCATTCATCACTTTCATTGCCTGGATTCCTCTGCCATCCATGCAGGTTACTAGGGAAGTACATCAGGTTATTAGGGAAGTGCATCATTCATCACTTTCATTGCCTGGATTCTTGTTGGGCAGCGTAGCAACTTTGCTGGGTTATGAGTGATGAGTATAATAAGTGAAATTGTTGTCAGGGAGATGAAAAGTATGTTAATGCAGTAGTTATATGGGATAGAAAGGTCGAGGACACTGGTTCAAACTGAGTGAAGTATTGTTTCCATTTCCGTGGTTTATTATCTCTCCAGCTGCATAACACTTCAGGACACATCATAGGTGCTCAACTGCAGATCTAGCAATTGGATTACAGCCTTGGTTAGATTTGTGCAGGAGAGGAAACTGCAGGCTGATTAGAAGATGCCATCACTGTAAAAGAAAAGAAAGCAAAACATATATGTTTAGGGATGAGTCTATTATAATGTCAGAGAAATGTTTTCCTCGGTAAAGTCTACCTAATTTTTGATTTGTTCTTCTATTTACACTCTTCACCTGTGCGTCTGACTTCAGTGGTTATCAGTTGGAAGACCAAGTCATTATGCTGGGGTTACTTCCTCAGTGTGCAAACTGTCTTGGGAGAGAAGAGATGAGTGAGTCTCTTGTTTAGAGGGGTGGGGATATAAGCACTGTCTGTAGCCGGGGTGATGCTTCTCTGCAGTGCTTAGTGACAGTTTTTGTTTTAAAAAGCACTGAATTAGTCTGTGACGAGTTAAGGTGCAGCCCTCTACAGCTGGGTCACAATTACAAAGGCAGAAAACTGCTCTGAAGTTTGGAAATGACTTGCAAGAACTGATTTACTTGCAAGAAATATGAAGTCGTCACCATACTAGAGCAACTCTGCACTTTCACAATGACAGGCCCTATCATTTGCAGAAATTGTAAAAAGGAATAGATGTAGTATTGGTCTGTGAGGAACACCAACAGTCAGATGTGAGAAGTGCGATGTGGTACTGTTCCATTTAAAAGACTGCTGCTCCCAGATAGACAACATATTGTTACAAAAGGCAGCGTGGCCAACAATATCAAATGCTTTAGAAAGGCCTGAAAAAATACTGCAGCTATTACTTCATGGTCTAAACGACCTGAGAAGCATTCTATACCATTTAAAAGCATAATAATTATGCCATGAATATGCTTGAAACTGTTCTGTAAGTTGGAAATAAGAATGGAAAGTATTGTAACTAACTTCCTAAAGTGTAGCATCAAGAATATTGTTAGAGTTCACCGCCAACAGTCGGGTTTTGTGAAGCGTGGATCCTTCTATTTAATCTGGTAAACTTCTTTGAAAGGGTTTCAAAGGCTGTAGACAGTGACCATGCAGTTCAGACAGCGTAATGTGACCTGGCTAAGGCCACTGACACCATTACCCATGCTGGCATTATACAAAACTTAACTGTTTTAAACATTAACCCCTAAGATGGGTAGCAAACTGGCTGAAAGACAGACCCTACACAGAGTGAGTTACAGGCTTCTCATAAATTATGAAGTGACCAGCAGTATCTCTCAAGGGCTCAGTGCTGGGACTTCTCCTTTTGGTATGTACTTCTCAGACCCATACCAAAGTCTGCAGATGATTGCAAACTGGAGGCTGTTGTTAAATCACCCTCTGACACTCAAACCTTCCATAATAAACTCCCCTTAGTAAACTCTTGGTGTACTAAATATTGGTTCAAACTAATTGCTAAAAAAAGTGTTGTACCATCCCTATTTGTAGACAGCCCTCCCCTCATCATACTGTCTAGACAACCCACCTCTATAAAACAAAAATGCACTTGGGGACATAGGGACGTAGGTTGGTAGCTCCCTCTCTTTTGTCCATCAAATTCTAATGGTTGTCAGACAATCCTGTCAATTAACCCAGCTAATTGCCAAAGGACTATCATCAAGGCCTAATCAATTCCTCATACTCAACATTGATGATGTCATTTACTGAGTACAATACCCCCTTTGAGATATATCTCACTAAGCATACCAAACAATTAGAAAGACCCCAAAGGTTCCTCATGAAAAAGATCACAGGCCTGAAGTCCCTGTGCTACCAAGAGAGTCTATCCCTTTATTCAGTGACTTACAGACTTTTGAGTGGAGAAGTCTATTTCACTTATCGCACCACTAGAGATCTGATAGTCCTGGACCTCCTGTTTCTCTGAAGTCCAATAGCTCCACCAATTCTAGAACCAGGGACCTAAATCTTCACCAACAGATATATAAAATGCAAGAGAGGGACATGATTATAACCTAGCATCTCCCAAACCTCCAGAACAAACATCCCCTACATATGATGCAGTGCAACGGAATATCTTCCTTTAGACATAAAACTATATGACTGGATGGGAATCTACAAATTTACTCCGGAAATGTACAGTATGGCCCTCCTGGAGAAAAGAAGATCTGCCTGAGGGGGGGGTTATGGCAATGCAAAAATAGTCAAGAGACTCAGTGGCTTTGTAATATCTATGAATTTGTAAGTATTACGTGGAACACACTGAGTGCTTCTGGAGTTTCACCTGACTGGCTTTTTAAATATTTGTATTATTTCTGGTTTGCAAAGGTATGCAATTTGTAGCACTATCTAGTCATGTTAAAATTAATCACTGTAAGGATGATTTAGGAGATGGGGTTTAGAATTATAACATGACAATGTTGTCATAAGCTCAGAGTAGTAGACATTACACAGCACGACTTAAAACAACTGCTCTATATTCTACTCCTTTACAAATTTGTTTTCTTTTTGACCAAAATCTAACTGATACATCTCCAGATGCTAGACTTAAGAGAAATCAGGTGAAAGATAAAAACATCCTGATTAACAAAATGTGAAGTACAGCTGTGATACTGAAATACAAAGCTTAAAAAGTCTTGGCGATTTGAAATGAGTATAAGGCTATGATTGCATTTTTTTCCACTTTATCAAATGAGTTGCTTTGTGGTGGAGTGCTTGTGATGCAAACATAATGGGATACGAGCTTTAAGTATGTACTTTTGATAGAAAATAGATGACTGCACAGCTATGTTAAGTATCATTTGAGAAAATTTAAAGTAATACTAAAATCTCAGTGAGGGTGTCCTAGTCAAGTCTAAAACCATTTGAATGGTTGACACCCACACTAGCGATTTCTGTAATGTGGAAACTGAAGGGCTGAAAATCCAAACTTACATATACCAAGTCTGTGATTGCTATTTGTAGAATATTCCCTTTTCTCAGAGGTATGGCAATCTCAGAACTGGTGTATATACAGTATAAGTTGGGGGAGTGTGGGTGGTTATTCCCACATCAGGGGGTGCAATGAACAATCTTTCCTGTAAAAAATAAGTTTAAAGAAGAAAAGGTTGTTAGAGTGTGCTCAACAATATACTAAAGTTGAAAGTAACTTTACTACAAATATGCAACATAAATAAGGTATAAGATAAAGCATACTTAAATGTAGAAGTAGAGTTTAGCAATATGTGATTAACATCCATACTTATTGACCGTGACTTGGAAAATAAGGAATCTGCTGAATGGACATTTTTTCCCATGTCTCTGTTTTTTGATATATGATTTGAAATGCAAGTTTAAAATGTTCACTTTGTTCCATTAATTTATGTGTGATAGTAATTTTAAAATTATCTAATAATTTGGCTGTGAGAGGTTGCCCTCGTGTAAATGCCATTAAAATGGCTGTCATACATCTTACTTTAGTGTTTAACTGATAATCATCTTATTTTAATTGAATGTAAGTTTTGAAACATTTGGGAATGAAAATCCAGAAACATCTAAGTAATGCATCTGTCCATATATCAAATCCTGCTGTATATGTCACCCATTCTTCAAATGCAAGCATATTATAAAATATGCCTTTTTTATCACTCCACTGTGGTAAGCTCTGTAATAATCTAGACTGTGTATATAAATATGTAGTGGTTCCCTGTCCCTGTTCTATAATTTGGACTGGTTTTGTGTTTTTTAACTCTTCCTTAAGCTGGGATATCAAAATAGTATTTTGGAGGTTAGTCTCTGTTAATTCATCTAATTCTTTTTCCTTTTCCTTCAGACACTGTTTAAGGTCTGTCATTTTTACCTGCAAGTGTTTAAGGGAGGTATGATACCTGTTATATAGGATTAGTGGTACCAGCAATGCATCATGTAAAAGAGTTACCAAAAGGAAGCATTAGAAATGCAAAAAAGAAAAGGGATATATTACCTGTGATTAGCTACATCACGTATATATCATCAAAATCTTGATTATATTAAATTAAAAGATATGGATTTAGGAGATGATGTAATCTCTGGAGCATGTATTCTCCCTTGGTATGGGGCTGCAAAAGCCATCTGGGAGCTGGGAAAACTATCTAAACTAGTTGAGGTATTGGCAAATGCCACTTTCAATGCAGTCCTTGACATTACTGTCGAAATGACAGCTATACGAACTACGGCTTTGCAAAAATGAATGGCATTAGATTACATATTAGCATCCCAAGGGGGTACATGTGCTTTAATAGGAGAACAATGTTGTACATTTATTCCACGGTAAACAGAATCTGTAAAAGCACATTTAGAAGTGATTGCACAAGTGTCTCAACATACTAGAAAAAACTGGAATGATGTGATGATTGGAGTGAATGGTTTAGTAATCTATTTACAGGATGGACAGGAAAAATCACTGTATTTTTAATTTCTTTTATTGTTATTGTAATGCTTGGTTGCATATTATTTACATGTATTAAAGTCTGCTTAGCAAAAGCTTGTCAAGTTACTGTTGTTAATTGTCATAACGAAAAAGTATTATCAAATAATGCTGAATTTTTTTCCCTGGTTTAAAATAAAAAAGAGGGAATTGTTAGAGTGTGCTCAACAATATACTAAGGTTGAAAGTAACTTTGCTACAAATATACAACATAAATAAGGTATAAGATAAAGCTGCTTAAATGTAGAAATAGAGTTTAGCAATATGTGATTAGCATCCATACTAAATGACCGTGGCTTGGAAAATAAGGAACCTGCTGAATGGACATTTTTTTCCTTACAAACAGGATTTATGCAAGAGCAAAAATGCAAAATCTGCTTTTAAAGAACACTGTGACAACGTGTTTCCTTAAAAAACATGTTTTTCTGCATATAAAAAAAATGGACACAATATGTTTCCTTAAACAACAGGACATGCTTATAACACTGTTACAATGTGTTTCCTTAAAAACATGTTTTTCTGCATTTGGCACAAGAACATATGTTCTTATACAAAAATACAAATAGAATACTAAAGACAAAAAACAGGATGTTCATACTGTCAGAAAAGCTGAAAAATAAAATCATTAAGTCAGCAGTTTGCGTCAGCATCTGCAACAATCAGTATTGTTTCTACAGGATGAGCAATTCTCCAGAACAGAATACCAAGAGCAAATGTATATGTATGTGCATGACTAAAATTATATATAAAGATCTGTATTAATCTAGTTATGTTAGGGGTATTGGTATGGACACATTTGTCCCGAGGTGAATGTTATATCTCTCACATCATCTGTACTATATGAGAAGTAAAGTGGAACAGTACTTTAAGCTGCAACGTTAGTCCGTCTGGTGTATTATAAAAAGTTATTTGTTACTGCTCTAAGTTGATGCTGCAAAGTATATTCTCTCATCAGTGTATATTCTGCAAGTTTCTGTATGCAACAGACTGTGAATGCAAATATAACCAGACTTTGATTTCAGCAGAATCCAGCTAGCAAGACTGAGTGTCTTAAGAAGACTTCAAATCCATCACAATAAGCAGCGCCATATAATTTTTCAAAGGTGTGTTTAATATTCACTCTTCCTGTGCTTTTCTTAACTTTTTTCAGCACATTGGGAAAGTAAGACGTTATCAAATCACATTTTGTTTTTGTGTTGCTTAATTTTAAAATTAATGCAAGACAAGAATAAACAGGTATATATTTTAGGTGTAGGTATAAATAAAATGGTGATCTTTTTAAAAATTGTACCATAAAATGATTTTTTAAAAAACTTTCTACAAAGTATATAACTTCAGATTAAGAAGAAGCAAATATAAATATATAATAGAAATATGAGCAAGTTTACAAAGTAAGCAATAAAGAAATGTAAATATTTTCAAAATACAACGAACAATCAAAACAAGAGTGGTGAAAAGA
Organism: Protopterus annectens; assembly: GCF_019279795.1. Taxonomy (NCBI): domain Eukaryota; kingdom Metazoa; phylum Chordata; order Ceratodontiformes; family Protopteridae; genus Protopterus; species Protopterus annectens. Next base: position 54,823,608 of record NC_056743.1, on the reverse strand, counting down.
TCAGTTAGAAAGAACCATAAGCACAAAATGTCAACCATTAGTAAATAGAAAAAATAACCTATATCAAAAAGAGGAATTTGAGGACTTAAGGATGAATAAAACACTGACAAAAAAACAACTTATAAAAGAAAGGCAAACAATAAACATGAGCTCACAAGTAAGTAAAAAGGAACAATAAAAAAAATGGCATTGTTAAGACTTTCCCCGTATGGTAAGCCTTTCTGAATTGAAGCCAAAGTCTTGCAAACTTGCAAACATTGCAAATTTATTTTAAAAAGTTATAAATCTCCTGGAAAAGATGAATGATTAAATGATTTTAAATGTCTTAATTTTTGTAGGACACTTATGATTCATGCAGTTCTACATAAAAAATCAGGGAAAATGCCCCATTCCATACATTTATCTATAAAAATGCAAGTTAGTTTTCCAACAAATATTACTGGAAAAAAAATACTGTAAATACTTTAAAAACAATATGAAACAAAATTCTGCATGTTTAAAGCTGCAGGCTGCTGTGAAAGCTCTTGCTGCAGTATGTAAACCACCCTTGGGTATCTGAAGAGATGAAAAATCATTGTGCTATACACTACGAGTCCAATTAGAGCTAAGATGCTAAAATAAATATAAATCAGCTTACCCACTAGCGATATCATCTGTCCTTAGAGACTTCCCCAGCAAATCTCCATCACTCATATAACCTGCAGCATCCACACCGCTGTGTTCAGGTGTTGCCTCATCCTTATCTTTGTCAGAACTGCCCATAGGACACAAATTACTACTTCTGGAAATTAACTGCCTCCTTAGAGGTGCAGAGTACATGTAGCGTCCTGATTCAGAGTTTATAAAACAACTGGCATTCCCTCGTGGGGGGTACATATTTCCTAGTGAAGGAGCATCTCCAGCTTGAAGACGGGGGCTGGATTGTCCAATTCTCCATGACAGTGGGGTCGGCCTTCCTGGCAGGTTAAGCATATTACTCCCACTAACTTCAGTAGTAACACTGGTGTCAAACGTTGTCTCCAACGTGCTGAAAATAGAAAAAAAAAAATGTCTGAAAATGAACCTTAAAATATTCATACATACATGGGAATAAATTATAGTTTTTTTACAGGAAATAGAGTAGTGCTAAAATGGCAAAACTGTTATGTACTCAAAGTCTGAGATGGACTACTGAAGTAGGCACAACCAAAAGAACTGCTGTACATAGTAAAAAAGCAAAATCTCATTTCTCATGTAACCCTAATGATACACACCAGTGTTATCTGTTTCCTGTTAAAGTGATTGAGCTCCCTCTTAGTATACATATTCTGGCATCGTCTGTATCTTCTTAAGGGATATAATCACCAAAATAGTTCTAAACCATTTCCTATATCAGAAAAGGAAGAGTTCTTAAAAGTTAAAAAAAAATCTTTGCTGTACAATCCTTCTCTCCAGCAATGCATTTACTAGGAATTACTTAACATCTTGGTATTGTTGAGCAGGAGATGAGAAGATGACTGATGTTAAATTATCATAAGGGGTGAGTAAATGAAGAGCCTTCAATGCTAACAAAATAAAAAGGAACAGAGTGGTTATGGTAAAGATTCTGCTATAATGTTTAAACAGCAGCATCAAAGATAAGTAAAAAAAGCAGAACATGATTTCACAAGCAAAAATGAATATGAATTATTTGGTTATTTGATTTTTTAACCAGATGGCCAATATGATCCATAAACCCATTTCAGCCATGACCTGGGTCACAAAGCTGTACAAATACAAAAATGGTATAAAGTACTCAAGACAAAATAGGAGGTAGATGTACAATTTTATTTTTATTTATTTATTTATTTTACATTTGTTAACCGGGTTAGTCCAGCTGAGCATTAGCTCGTTTTCAGCGGAGACCCGAGGAGAAAAGCTCCGCAATCAGTATTAACATTTTACATGAAGTCAGCAAGAAAATTGCATTGGCAGCTAAAATAATTAGAGAAATAACATTTTACAATAAAATTTTACAGAAAACAGTTGAGTACAAATATTAGAGATCAAACTGCAAAAAGCATTTACAGCAAATCATACAGAAAAGCAGTAGAGTACAATGTCAGAATTTTTACAACAAAAACTTAGGCACTATGTCAATGTAGGGAAAACAGTGTTCATTATTTCTAAGTAGTTACATACAGTATAGGTACAGATGGAGTAGTAAGGTAATGTAGATGTTAAGCAATGAGACAGAGGTAGATGAATATTAAGAAAGACAGTGGAAAAGAAAGGAGAGATGAGAGACAGAAGCTAGGGTTAGGTAGTTTCAGGGAGGATGACTACAATGACAGGACCATTTATTTATTAGATATTCCTGAGTGGCTAGTTTGAAATGTTTTGTTTGGTTAAGGGACCTAATTTCTAGGGGTAGTTGGTTCCAAGTTGTATCAGGGTTATAGTTATAAAGTAAACACCCTGATTTGGTTTTGGGTTTATAGATCTGTAGGAAGTCTTGGTCTGAGCTACATAATGTCCTGGTTGGGGAATATTTAGTTATAATTGATTGAAGGCTAGGGCAGAAAGATGGTAGATAGAGGATGGAGTGGATAATTAACAGTTGCTGTAGTAGCAGCAAATGAGTGCATTCAAGCCACTGTAACTGTTTAAGAGATAGGCAATGGTGTGATTTGTAGGTTTTGTTTGCAGCAAATCTGCCAACTTTATTATATGTAGTTTCAAGTCTGGTTATGAGTGCGGTGTTATGATTTGTGTATAATTGAGAGCTATAAAGGAGGGTGGGAAGAGGAAATGCAGGGAGAGAGTTATTCTGGCTGAGTTGGTTAAATGTCTTTTGTTTTGGTAAAGGAGTCAGAGTTTCTGGTGAGTCTTTCTGATAGAGGTGGTGAGTTGGAGATCAAATTTCAGATGATCATCTATTATGACTCCTAGCAGTTTAGTGCTAGGGTCAGAGGTAATGACAGTGTTATTGCTAGATAGGATGGAAACTGGTGTTTTGAGACTGATGAGTTTTTTTTGGGAGGAAGAGTAGGAGCTTAGTTTTCTTAGGGTTGAGAATTAATTTGTTGTCACAAAGCCATGTCTCTATGGTGTTGAATGATGCTTGGGTAGTAGAGTGGAGGTCAGATGTATTGTCAGCAATGGTGATGACTGTAGAATCATCAGCATATTGTACAAGTGTGGAGTTGGGACAAGAAGTGTAAAGTAGGTTGGTGAAAATATTGAAGAGCAGTGGCCCCAGTATGGATCCTTGGGGGACACCCATTGGGACGCTTGGTGGGGAGAAAGAGCAGAGTGCCATTTAACAGCTTGTTGGCAGTTAGAGAGATAGCTGGAAAACCAGAATATGGTGGGAGAGTTTGTCTAGGAGGAGGGGATGGGAGACAGTGTCAAAGGCTTTGGAGAGGTCGAGGAACAGACATGCGACTAGTTTATTATTGTCACGGGCCAGTGATACAGTATTAATGAAGGATATTAGTGCAGTTGTAGTGCTGTGTTTGGGACAAAATCCATGTTGTGTGTGTGTTAGAAGGTTCTGTTGGAGAAGGTAATGCATTATCTGCTTGTGAATGCATTTCTCAAGAATCTTGGAGAGGGGAGACAGTATAGCAATTGGTCTGAAGTTTGATATATCAGAACACTTACCTCCTTTATGTATGGGTAATGTGTAGAAAGTTTTCTATATTGATGGAACGTATGATTCAGAGATAGATCGGTTGATCTGGATGGATACTGGATAGGCTAGGGGCTCAGCAGCTATATGTAGGAAGTAAGAGGGTAGGTTATCAGCTGAGGGGTAGCAGGGTTTGAGTTTAGAGAGTAGAGATTTAATATATTTAGTTGAGACAGATGTAAGAGAGAAAGAGTTAGAAGGAGGGGAAGATGAGAAAGTGTCTTTTTTAGTATTTTTACTAGTGGGGAGGTCATTAATTCTGGTAGTTATTGAATTAATAAAATGATTGTTAAATTCAGTGGCAGTGTCTTCAAAAGTTTTATTTGGACATGGGTTGGGAGGGGAAGGGTTTCCTGGATGCAGTATATGATTGATTGAGTTCCAGAATTTTTTAAGGTCAGATTTTAGTGTAGTGGGAGGGTTTGCATAGAAGTTGATCCTGTCTTTGTTGATAATTGTTTTTATTTGATTTCTAAGTTCTTTGTAAGTCTCTAGGAGAGAAGGGGTCTTTGTTTTGGTCCATAATTTCCATATCTTGTCATGTCTTTTCATCAAGGCTCTAGTATATTTGGTCAGCCATGGAGAGGTGTTTGCTTTGATTCTGATAGTACGGAGGGGAGCAAGGGAGTTGAGGATGTTTAGAAAGGTAGAGTTGAAAGAGTGGACAGCCTCATCTAAGGGGAGTGCAGTGAGATGGGACCAGTTAATATTAGAGAGTTGGTTTATGAAAGAGTCTGGACTAAAGGATGAGGTTTTGCGGGAGGTGATAAACCTGAAAGGTATGGTGAAATGGGGAGTGTGTCTATTTACTATGATAGGGCAGTGGTCACTAAGGGAATTTGGTAGAGTGTGAGGGTTGTGGTAATTTTGGGGATGAGACACCAAAATCCAGTCCAGGAGAGACTGTGACAGGTGTGACTTGCTAATATGGGTAGGGGAAGTGATTAGTTCCTCAAATCCATGTAGGTTGATACAAGAGGTAGTTTGGAGAATTTGAATTGCAAGCCAATCTATGTTTACGTCCCCTAAAATGATGGTTTCATTAAGGATGGTCTGTGAGAGTGGTGTAGGATGTTCTCCAGTATGCTAAGATTATCTCCAGGGGGGATGTAGATTGCTAAAACAATTATGGTGGTAAAGTTGTTAAGTTTAATATTGGTAAGTAGGAGTTCAGCTGTACAGAAAGTGGGTAGAGGGAGGTTTGGGGTAGTTATTGAGAGGTGGTCACAGAAGAGTATGGCTACCCCTCCTCCTCTTTTCATTTGCCTATGGATGTTATAGCCAGGTGGGGTAATTTCACTATCTTTATTATATGGTTTCAGCCAGGTTTCAGTTAGGGTGACTATGTCAGGGGTATAGTTAGCTAACCTGGCATGGAAGTCCTGTACTTTATTTACTACACTCCTGAGGGTGATAGAGCAGAAGAATACTTGCTTTTTTAAGGGGCTGAGGTTAGTAGATTTTTGTACAAGAGGATTATTATTTATGGTAGGTTGGGAGGGGCCTGGGTTAGGATGGATGTCTCCTGATAGAAGTAGTGGTTTGAAGTAGAGTAAGTGTTTAAATGGGGAGACATTCTTTTTCTGCTTTGATGTGGTTGGGAGGGAGAGAGATAATTTTATTTTAGGAAGGGGAGTGGCATAGTTTGGGTTAGAAGGACTGGTTTGCAGAGGAGTCTCGGGTTTGGTATTTGGATGTAGAGTACTGTTTGTTGGGTAGAACTAGGGTGGGGGTAGATGTGTGTGACAGGATGTGATGAGGTATAAGAAGTAAAGTATAGGTATCAGGAGTAAGGTTTGAGGTTTGAAAGGCACGGTTTGAAGGTAGAGTATGTGTAGAAAGTGGGAAAGTTGAAATGTATGAAGGTACTATAGGGGAAGAGGTGTGTCAGGAAGTAAGTAGTTGGGAGGCACAGGGAAGCAGCTGGAAGGGGTGTGGTTCAGGTGGATAAGGATAAAGGAAATGATATGGAGGTGTGTGGGAATGGGGGTGGGAGGAGAGTGGAGTGAGCCCGAGCGTAGCAAAGGCAAATGGAGTGGGGCCCAACTGAGTAGCTGCTGAATGTGAAAAAAACTATCAGTCAGCCCTTTGTCAGATTAGCTCAGGATTTCTTAAAGATATTGGAAATTATTCTGATTAATTGTAGGAAGTTATATAGTATTTTATTGGGATAGTGAGATTTCAGAGTGTAGTTTGGGGAGTAGAGTCAGTATAGGACGCCAGCGTCTCAATGGTACTGTGCTCACACTGGTGACAAAGAACCTCTACTTCAGTGAGGAAGTAAGGTAAATGAATACAGAAAGGCCTTAAGCTATATTTGCACTTACAACAGTGGAGTAGTTAGTCATCACTGGTGACAGAGAACCTCTACTTCAGTGAGGATGTAAGGTAAATGAATATAGAAAGGCCTTAAGCTATATTTGCACTTACAACAGTGGAGTAGTTAGTCATCACTGGTGACAGAGAACCACTACTTCAGTGAGGACGTAAGGTAAATGAATATAGAAAGGCCTTAAGCTATATTTGCACTTACAACAGTGGAGTAGTTAGTCATCACTGGTGACAGAGAACCTCTACTTCAGTGAGGATGTAAGGTAAATGAATATAGAAAGGCCTTAAGCTATATTTGCACTTACAACAGTGGAGTAGTTAGTCATCACTGGTGACAGAGAACCTCTACTTCAGTGAGGACGTAATGTAAATGAATATAGAAAGACCTTAAGTTATATTTGCACTTACAACAGTGGAGTAGTTAGTCATCACTGGTGACAGAGAACCTCTACTTCAATCAGGATGTAAGGTAAATGAATATAGAAAGGCCTTAAGCTATATTTGCACTTACAACAGTGGAGTAGTTAGTCATCACTGGTGACAGAGAACCTCTACTTCAGTGAGGACGTAAGGTAAATGAGTATAGAAAGGCCTTAAGCTATATCTGCACTTACAACAGTGGAGTAGTTAGTCATCACTGGTGACAGAGAACCTCTACTTCAGTGAGGATGTAAGGTAAATGAATATAGAAAGGCCTTAAGCTATATTTGCACTTACAACAGTGGGGTAGTTAGTCATCACTGGTGACAGAGAACTTCTACTTCAGTGAGGACGTAAGGTAAATTAATATAGAAAGGCCTTAAGCTATATTTGCACTTACAACAGTGGGGTAGTTAGTCATCACTGGTGACAGAGAACCTCTACTTCAGTGAGGACATAAGGTAAATGAATATAGAAAGGCCTTAAACTATATTTGCAGTTACAACAGTGGGGTAGTTAGTCATCACTGGTGACAGAGAACCTCTACTTCAGTGAGGACGTAAGGTAAATGAATACAGAAAGGCCTTAAGCTATATTTGCACTTACAACAGTGGAGTAGTTAATCATCACTGGTGACAGAGAACCTCTACTTCAGTGAGGACGTAAGGTAAATGAATACAGAAAGGCCTTAAGCTATATTTGCACTTACAACAGTGGAGTAGTCAGTCATCACTGGTGACAGAGAACCTCTACTTCAGTGAGGACGTAAGGTAAATGAATATAGAAAGGCCTTAAGCTATATCTGCAGTTACAACAGTGGAGTAGTTAGTCATCACTGGTGACAGAGAACCTCTACTTCAGTGAGGACGTAAGGTAAATGAATATAGAAAGGCCTTAAGCTATATTTGCACCTACAACAGTGGAGTAGTTAGTCATCACTGGTGACAGAGAACCTCTACTTCAGTGAGGATGTAAGGTAAATGAATATAGAAAGGCCTTAAGCTATATTTGCACTTACAACAGTGGAGTAGTTAGTCATCACTGGTGACAGAGAACCTCTACTTCAGTGAGGACATAAGGTAAATGAATATAGAAAGGCCTTAAGCTATATATGCCCTTACAACAGTGGGATAGTTAGTCATCACTGGTGACAGAGAACCTCTACTTCAGTGAGGATGCAAGGTAAATGAATATAGAAAGGCCTTAAGCTATATTTGCACTTACAACAGTGGAGTAGTTAGTCATCACTGGTGACAGAGAACCTCTACTTCAGTGAGGACGTAAGGTAAATGAATATAGAAAGGCCTTAAGTTATATTTGCACTTACAACAGTGGGGTAGTTAGTCATCAGTGGTGACAGAGAACCTCTACTTCAGTGAGGACGTAAGGTAAATGAATATAGAAATGCCTTAAGCTATATTTGCACTTACAACAGTGGGGTAGTTAGTTATACTTTCTTTTCAGTCAGGAAACAATAAGAAAAGGCAGTAGGTACTCTGACTTGCTTGTTTTGCATACCTTTTTTACTGAAATAAAATAAACCAATTTTACCAAGGAGTTCTGTGGAAATTAGGAAGACAAGAATTTATAAGAGAAAAGGTTTAGTAGAAGTAGGAAAACAGCAGAGCATACAAATAGTTCTAGCTGTAGTCTGTCTTTATATACTGTGTTAAGTGCAGAATGGGGGGGGGGGCAGCTAATGTCCTGAAACAATCAGGACAAACAGTAAGTACTTTGGACTTACTTGATTTGCATACCTGTCTTTTGAAATAAAACACACTTGTAACCAGGAGTATGTGGGATTTAGAAAGACCACAATTTGTAAGAGAAAGGGTTTCATAGTACTAGAAAAGCAGCAGGGCTTTCAAATAGTTGAAACAGCTTGCAAAGGGAGATTGCTGTTAGAAAGTACAGTATGGGGAGGGGGCAAGCTAACGTCTGTGATGGAGTGCTTTACTTAAAAATAGAAATTAAACAAGGGCTGGCAATTAATTTTGTCTACAGGATAAAATATACTTTCTGTATATTTTGCAAAGCAAAGGAGGTTATAACTGTACCATATTAGTCAAAAAACATTAAGAAGGCACATAAACATGATATTAAACAATATTGCAATAACACACAAATATAACAATAAGGGTAGGTTCATAACAGAACATATAATCGTAATGTGCAATTGTGGAGAAATGTGCTTTTAGACAAAGTGCTGAGAGCACATCTTAATGACAAGTTAATGAATGTACTTTAGCTGAGCAGAATACATTTAATATTGAACAAAGTATTAACTAGATGCTTTTGTTCCATAGTGAGAAGAGGAAAAGAAGTGAAAAAAGAAAATCAAAAAGGGGAAGGAAAATATTTCACCTGTAGTATTACACTGCTGTACTATGTGATATTATAGTGCTGTACTACGTGGTATTATAGTGCTGTACTACGTGGTATTATAGTGCTGTACTATGTGATATTATAGTGCTGTACTATGTGGTATTACAGTGCTGTACTACGTGGTATTATAGTGCTGTACTATGTGATATTATAGTGCTGTACTATGTGGTATTACAGTGCTGTACTATGTGGTATTACAGTGTTGTACAATGTGGTATTATGGTGCTTCACTACATGGTATTATAGTGTTGTACTATGTGGTATTTCAATGCTGTACTATGTGGTATTACAGTGTTGGACTATGTGATATTACAGTGCTGTACTGCATGGTATTACAGTGTTGTACTACGTGGTATTACAGTGTTGTACTACATGGTATTACAGTGTTGTACTATGTGGTATTACAGTGCTGTACTATGTAGCATTATGGTGCTGTACTACGTGGTATTATAGTGTTGCACTACATGGTATTATGGTGCTGTACTACGTGGTATTACAGCGTTGTACTGCATGGTATTATAGTGTTGTACTACATGGTATTATGGTGCTGTACTATGTGGTATTATGGTGCTGCACTATGTGGTATTATGGTGCAGTACTAAGTGGTATTACAGTGCTGTACTATGTGTTACTATGGTGCTGTACTACGTGGTATTACAGTGCTGTACTACGTGGTATTACATTGCTGTACTACGTGGTACTACGGTTCATAGGTTCATAGGTTCATAGGTTGGTACTAGGCTATCAGCCCTAGGGCCTATACAAGCCTAGCCATAACAATTCCCTGGCTATTTCTTCCCACATTATTTACTTTCCTGGACCCCTGTCTAGCAGGGCGACTGACGTGATCCCTGGGGTGAATTTCCTTTCTCCCATCCAAACGTCAAGGTTCCTCTTGAAGAGGTCCAAAGAGGCACTCTGCTTGACATGTATGGGCAATCTATTCCAGAGTCTGGGGAGTCTCTGGGTCAGGAACCTATCCCTCCAGCATGTTTTGTTTATTGTGATGACAAGGTTTAGATCCCTGGAGCGTGTAGCTCTGAGGGATTGGGATTTCTTTAAGTGTAGCATGTCCAACAGCTCTGGGTTTGACATGGCCTTGTATGTTAAGCAGAGATCGCCTCTGAGTAGACGATATGCACAGAGTATAGCTGGAGTTTTTAAGGCGGTCAGCGTAGGGCATCTGCTTTAGGCCTGTGATTTTTAGTGAGGTATTTCTGAGGCCTTTCCAGTTGTTGCAGATGTCTTGAGAGGTACATACCAAATGGGGCGTTGTATTCTATAATGGGTCTAATGAGGGATGAGTACAGTGGACAATGACCTCCTTTTTTCTGGATGAAAAGCCCTTCGTGATGAGGTGTGCCACATAGAAGGATTTCCTGACTGTTGTGGCGATGTGGTTATTGAAGGTGAGACCACTGTCCACCTGTGTCCCTAAGTCTCTTATCACACTTTCTGTGTTTAGTGTACTGCCACCTATATGGTAATTCATGGATACATGTTTTTTCCCAAAGGGGATAATAATACATTTCTTGGCATTGAGCTTGAGCCCATGGCTGTGGCACCAAGCATCTGTTTCTGTAAGGCCCTTTTGTAGAGTATCCACATCATTTGGGATTCAATAATGGCTCCCAGTTTGCAGTCATCTGCAAACTTTGTTAGCCAGAGTCCCTTAGTGTTGACCTGTACTTCAGAGAAGTAGATGCCAAACAAGAGCGCCCCAGGACTGAACCCTGAGGTACTCCACTTGTCACTTGTCTGGAGCTGGATTTGGAGTCGCTACTTTTACAGTGTGGGTTCTATCAGTAAGCCATTTAGCAACCCATTGGGTGACATAGGGATTAATACCCAACTTAGTAAGTTTATCTATGATTCCAGAGTGGGGATGGTGTCAAAGGCCTTGGCAAGGTCTAGATAGGCTGTGTGGACCACCTTACCCTTGTCCATGGCTCTGGAGACTGATTCAAAGAAGTCAATCAGGTTCAGGAGACAAGATCGGCCCTTCACAAACCCAAACTGGGTGGGGTCCAGTGTTTGAAGGTTGCCAATGTCTTTGTTTATAAGTTCCATGATAATACGCCCATGGCCTTGCAGATAAGGCTTGTCAGACTGATGGGACGGTAGTTTCCGGGATCCAAGGTGGATCCCCTTGTGGATTGGGATAACTGTAGCTCTGCGCCACTCAGTGGGCACAAAACCTGAGGTGAGGCTATGATTAAACATGACACTTAGGTGAGGTGCCAGTTCATATTGTAGTTCATGTAGTACACAGCCTGGGATGTCATCTGGTCCCATGGATGCTGTATTCTTGGCTTTAGAGAGTGCGTTTTGTACCTGTGTGGCCGTTATTACTGGAATTTGGCAATCTTCCGGTATTGAGATGGGCCATTTAGGGGGTGAGGGGGGTGAAGTTGGCACTGAATCGATCTGCCAGGATATTGGCAATATCCTTTGGATCAGTATATTTATTACCATTCTGTTTTAGCTCAGAGCAGATCTGAGCATTGCCATTTAGATTCTTGACATAGTTATAGAATGCTTTGTGGTTGTCTTTGGAATCTTTGGCAATTTTATTTTCATAACTAGCTTTGGAGGATTTTATGAGGCATCTCAGTTTCTTACTGAGGCTAGTAAGGGAGTTTTTGATCCTGGGATTTTCCTCTTTCTGCAAAAGTTTCTTCCTTTTGTTGTAAAGTTTGTTTATGGCAGGGGACCACCAGATTGGCTTCCTTTTTGGATGAGAGCATTTTGGTTCTATTTGGGATGGCACGATTCATGCATGAGTGGATGTGCTCGTACAGTGCCTTAGTGTAGGATTCAGCAGTTGAACTTTCAGTTCCCGTCTGCATGGGTGTCATGAAGTTTGTCACTTCTGACTTGAGTAGCATGAAGTTGGCTTTGGAGAAGTTTTTATGGTGGTTTCTTTACTGGGGGTGGGGTGGGATGTGGATGTTAAGGGTGATTAGCTTATGGTCAGACCTGACTAACGAGGGGGTGACCATAGGTATGAAGCATTGATTTGCCATGTTGGTAATGACCAGGTCTAGGATATTGGAGCCCCTGGTGGGACTATTGATTAGTTGATCCAGGGCATTGGAATTTATGAATTCCAAGAACCGTTGCACAAAGGTGTTGGGACATGAGTAGTTTTCCCAGTTAATGGCAGGGTAGTTAAAATCACCCAGTATTAGGGTGTTTGGTTCTATCTTAATATTCTAATAATTCTTTCTTGACATAAGTCATATTTTACAAATAGTACTAGCTAAGTTCAAAGCCTAGGTTTTGTTGTCAAGATGTAACAAATTTGTATTTTCTGTGCTGTACTACATGGTATTATAGTGTTGTACTACACGGTATTACAGTGCTGTACTATGTGGTATTATGGTGCTGCACTATGTGGTATTATGGGGTTGTACTATGTGGTATTATGGTACTGTACTACATGCTATTATAGTGCTGTAGTACTGGTGGAGAATGTATCTATTTTATTTGTTTAACATTTGTTTACCAGGAAAGTCCAACTGGACACAGGTCCTTTTCAGCGAGGACCCAGGGAGATAAGCTCCACGAGTAACAGTAAATTTTAATGCATGCATTACAATAATCAATAAAGTATACAATAAACAAAATGTAGTATACATAAGAAAATACAAATTTGTTACATCTTGACAACAAAACCTAGGCTTTGAACTTAGCTAGTACTATTTGTAAAATATGACTTATGTCAAGAAATAAGGTTAAGACAGACCGGTAGGAATAAAAGATTAAACACAGGGGAAGAAGTTGGAAATGGTTGAGGTATACTGTGATGTATCAGAGCATTCATGAGGGGTTAGTACAGGAACGTAGCCACTTATTTTTCAGGCCTTACAAGGCAGTACCAGAAGTGTGAGTTTGGAGGATCAAATATGTTTCCCCTGTCTCTGAAGCACAGGTTCCAAAAGTAATAATAATAATAATAAAAAAAGTAAATGATCATACAAACTGCCTTACTCACAGCTGCAGCTCAAGGGAACATATATATCTCTGGATGAGGGTGGTTAACTGTAGAAAATACTTCCTTTTGCTCTTTATAAACAGTACAGTTCCTAACAGGACTGAACGTACAGCTCTTCTTTTCAAACCTTTTACATGCTTTGTACCTATTTCTACAGGAGTATTCTTCCGTTCCCTGTACTGACTTATTTTCACTTGTTCCTTTCATCCTGATACACTGTTATGTTATCCTTGTGAAATCACAACATACCCTTATTTTACTGCACATGCCCTCTATGTCAAAGACTTTCCCTGACTATAAAACTGCTTACACCTGCATAAACATACACGCCTTTCAAGTAATATTTTTCCATTGTGCGTGCAAGTTCTAACCACTTCACATATTGTTCAAGTACTGCTAGGAATTAGTGTATTACTTGCCACTAAGTGCAACCAAACTCCATCCTCTGGAACACAGAGGTGTCCCCCTGCTTATCACCACATTGACATACATACTTTAAGCTGAATTATTTTTGAACACATGTTTTGGACATGTTTGTTAACACTAAATGCCACCACCAGGCTTTCACTGAATCTGCTTTTCCTGCCAATGGATGATGTCACAGACTTTTCAAGAGAGTGTTCCTTAAGTATCGGCAGTCTTTTACAGCCCATGTATTCCAGGACTGTAGCAAAAGCTATATCAAAAGTGCATAAAGCTGTGATTTTAGAAAGACTACATACTGTAAAAAAGTAAAAGCATGACTTATGCAGGTATGTAATACAGTACCTGACACTGACAGTGGACAGTACTATGATATTTGCAAAGTAATAGGTTCATAGGTTCATAGGTAGGTACTAGGCTATCTGCCCGAGGGTATTTATAAGCCTAGCCAGAATGTGTCGGCTTTCGCTGCCCCATTGATTAATTAACTGATCCTCTGTCAAGCAGAGCCAATGAAGTGATCCCAGGGGCGTATTTTCTGTTAAGCAACTACACTTAGTACAACACAACATCATAAAGTTATGATGAAAATATTGAAAGCTCCCACTGTTACAGCCCAGCACCTAATACCTAGGTGGGATAAACAGTTGTAATCTTTATCAGAGTGGAGCCCAGTGGTCCCAGTATATGAATAGTACATCCAGTGAAGCAGCACATAGAGGTATTGTTCAGTCAGTGGTCAGCAGCTACTGTTCTATACTGGCAAACAATGAGTTTAACATTTATAAGATCTCTGCTGTTTACAGACTGAAATAATCTTCAAAAGACCCAGAAGCAATACTATATAACTGATTGCTTCTGCACGGAGAAATACTACCAGGAGGCCTCATCAATCCCAAATACCTGTACCTCCTGAGTGGACTTCTTATGAATCACTGAAACCCCACTGACTCCTCCAATAACCTGTAAGTAGGAGTCATTAAATAATAACTATGCAAATGTATTTATTTTTTTATTTATTTTACATTTGTTGACCGGGATAGTCCGACTTGATGCATGTCCATTTTCAGCGGAGGCCCGGGGAGAAAAGCTCCAAGGGTAAGCAGATACAGCATTACATAATACCAGCATTACATATTACAAACAGATTATTTACAGAGATTACATAAGTAAGCAAGTTAAACAAGTTCCACAGGTTACAGTTAGTCCTGAGCACAAGTCAGGATTAAATTAAATTACACAGTAAACTGGTTAACAGATTTTTACACATTCGAGTTAGCCAGGCTTGATACATTGACATAGCCAGTTAAGTGCCAAATGTTGTGTGAGTCTAGTTTTAAATTGACCTAAGGTGGAAAGTAAGGTAATATCAGCTGGAAGAGAGTTCCAGGATCTACTTACAGAGTTTGCAAAGAGGGAATCACCGGCTGTGTTATTAATTTTGCTAGTCTGAATTAGTAGTTTGTTAGAGGATCGAAGCGGTCTAGGATTGTTATAGGGGGTGATAATATTTTAAGTGCAGGAGTATTGTCCGGATTATAGAGGATTTTATAGGCCATAATCAGTTGGTTATACTGGATTAGGCTAGGTAGTTCAAGCCAACCAAGCTGATTTAGATTGATGCAATGATGTGTCCTAAAAGGCAGCCCAGTAGCAAACCTGGCAATGTGGTTGTAGCAAATTGAGAGTTTGTTAAGGACAGTCTTGTTCAAATTCGAGAGTAGAAGGGATGCATACAGAAGGGTTGAAAGAAGGTGAGAGTGAGCTATGGCAATTTTAGCTGGAGGGGTTAGGAAGGCTTTTATTCTGTAAAGTGACCCTAGTTTTTATTGATGGTTTTGATAGTTTGGTTAACATGTAGGTCAAATTTGAGATTATTGTCTATGATGACACCTAATAGTTTTGTAGATGGGTCAGGGGAGATTATTGTGCCATCATTTGATTTTATGGTAAAGGTGAAAGCGGTAGACCTACGTGTTGGTGAAAATAACAGCATTTTAGTTTTTTTGGGATTTAGGATCAGACGATGTTCAGAAAGCCAGTTTTCTATTGTATTAAAGGTGGTCTGGGTAGCTGACCATAACTCTACTGGAGATGTGGCTGAGCAAATCAGAGTAGAGTCATCAGCATATTGGATACAGCTGACTTTTGGGATGACAGTATAAAGGTAGTTAATGAAGATGGAGAACAGCAAGGGCCCTAGTATAGAGCCTTGTGGTACTCTGAGGGTATTAGGTAGAAGGTTAGAGAGTTTGTTCTGCCAGACGACAGCCTGCTGTTGACCATTCAGGTAGGATTGAAACCATTGGAGGGCTCCAGTATCTAGACAGAATGTTTGCAGGGTGTGGATTAAAAGTTGGTGATCAACCATATCGAATGCCTTGGAAAGATCCAAAAAGAGGGCTGAGGATATATAATTATTGTTGCAATTATGGTTTATGGTGTTAGTAAAGGCTAGGAGGGCTGAAGTAGTGCTGTGATGAGGACGGAAGCCATGCTGAGTGTCTGCCATAAGGCGATTTTGGATTACGTGGTGCATGAATTGTCTATGAATACATTTTTCCATAATCTTTGCAAGTGGAGAGAGTATAGCTATTGGCCTATAATTGGAGAATTCAGTAGAGCTGCCTCCTTTGTGAAGTGGGATTACATAGGATATTTTCCAGATGGTGGGAATTTTATCTTCTCCTATGGTTCGATTGATTAGTATTGAGACGGGGTAAGCAATAGCATCAGCTGATTTTTGTAGGTACTCGGCAGGGAGTTGATCAGCAGAAAGTGTAGTGGGTTTTAATTTTTTGATCAAGGTACGGATAAGTGAAGTGGCGACTGGTTGGAAGCTGAACGCAAGTAGGTTTCTAGGGGTTCTACTTTCAGGACCAGGGGAGTTAGGAGGTAGTTGGCTAGCTAGGGCTTGAATTGTCTCAGTAACTAATTGGTTAAAACTATCAGAAACATCTTCAGGGGTTTTATCAATAGTAGCAGCAGGGATTGGGGTTGAAGTTTGTCCAGGATGTAGTAGATTATTTAAACCTGCCCAAAACTTCTGAGGGTTATTTTGATTTACTGTCTGTAAATTACAGTAGTATTGTTTTTTGTCTTGTAAAATTGATTTTTTGGTTTCGTTCCTGGATTGCCTGTATTTAATGTGATCTTGAGGGTCTTTAGAAGAACGCCATAAAGCCCATGCTTTGTTTCTAAGGGTAATTTTGAGTTTAGACTCTATAGAAAGCCATGGTGCAGTTTTTGCCTTGGTTCTCTTTGAACGAACAGGTGCATGCAAATCAAGGATCTCAAGGAATTTGTTGTTAAAGTATGCTACTGCTTCCATTAAGGGGAGGTGTTTTAGAATAGACCAATTACATGAGTTTAGTTCTTGTTGGAATTTGGCAGGGTCAAAGTTTTTATTGTTTCTAACCTTTCTGAGTAAGGGTTGTTGGGAATTAATGGTTTTGTGCTTAATTACATATGTGAGAAGGTGATCACTTAGGCCATTAAGGAGGGTACCAGAGGTGTACAGTTGGGGGTGACTGTTTATGAGTACCCAGTCAAGTATACTTTCTTTTTGGCTGGGCTTACCTATCCTGGTAGGGGTGGATATGATTTGTGTAAATGCATGCAGGTTAATATGGGTGGTTGGGGATTCTAAGGAACAGGTGCCCCAGTCTATGTTAAAGTCTCCAAGTAGTAGAGTTTCTTGGGGGTAGTGACATGATAACCAGTGCAGGATATCTTCAAATGTAGATATATTGTTACCTGGGGGAATGTACATACAGATGATATTAATGCATTTATTTTTATTAAGTTGCAATTTGGTGGCAAGAATCTCAGAGTTATTAATCTGAGGAGGTTTTATTACATCTATGGTGACATTCAACTCAGATTTATAGAGTACAGCTACCCCACCCCCCTTCCTCGAAGCACGATCCAGCCTGTGTATGTTGTACCCAGGTGGTAACACTTCATTGTCTTTAGTGTTAGGTTTTAACCAGGTTTCAGATAAACAGAGAATCTCAGGGAGTGGACATCCAGAAGTGCATGCAATTCATGTACCTTGTTATTAATGCTTCTAATATTGAGATGACAGACTAGGAGAGAGTTAGTTGGCCTATAAATTGTAGGTTTGTAGCTTAGATTACAAGTAGAGGGGGTATGTGTATTTGAAGTGAGTGGGCCAGGGTTGGTGAATATCACCACCAAGTATTAGGTTGAGTCTATACTTGGTGATGAACTTCAGGAATTTGTTTATTAGTTTGTGGTAGTGTTTGGATCTAGAGCTAATGTGCCTGGGGTTGAGATGTTGATAGACTGAACAAGATGTTGGATAGGATCTGGTACTGTAAGTATGGTTGAAGGTGGAAGGATTTACAGCTGGGGTGATAGTATGGCCTTTTGGGACCTGAAATCCCATAAGAAACTAGTTTTCATACAAGGTAAGGAGGTATGGTGTGAACAAGAGGGGTGTGAACAAGAGGGGTAGTAAAGAGGAGTATATCATTATATGTGATTCAGCTAGTGAGTGAAGGAACTGTTTTACCTGGTGATGCAACACCAGAAGATAGAGTGGTGAGGTAAAGGTACTGGAAGGGGGGATGGGAGAATGCCAGATGAAAGCTAATAGGTGCTATTAAATGTAGGTAGTAGAATAGGGGTGGATGGAATTATCCCAGATGAAAGCAGATAGGATCTAGAAAGTGGGGGAGTGGCTATAGTACTATAAATTTAGAGGTACTGGGGGCGGGAGGTAATTGGGGGCAGGGAGGGGAGCAAAGAGAGCCCGAGCGTAGCGACGGCGAACGTAGTGGGGCTATTGCAGTTTACAAGGTTTCCTAAGGTGTCCTAAAGATATAAGGTAGGGATTACAGCTCTAATGTAAGAGTCAATTTACTGCAGTTACAGGGGAAGGAGGCAACCACTCAACTAGCAACAAAGAGTCCTATGGCTGACCAATGTGGTGACCTGCTTAATTACAAAGCACTGTAAGTGAAAGCTTAACAAATGCTTTTTGTGTAACCTACTCTGTTTAAATGTTAAAAACAACTGATTGCAGTCCTGTAGACACCGTTTTGTAGGGAACTGTAGAGTTCAGCTAGGAAAAGAGAAAAGCAGAAATTCTAGGATAAGCATGAAGACAACAACAGGCAGTTATTATATAATAATGCATTCAGAAAGGTTTGGTGGGGGGGTAAAGTAGCATACTTCTGAACGAACTAAGATTTATAGCTAAGAAACCTAAGCAAGAGAGCAATTCAAATAAGCAATTCACATAAAATAAACTCTGTCTCATCATACTAAACATATAATTCTACCTGGAGGGTTCCTCCCTGGGCCTCTGCTGAAAATTGACTCATTCCAAGTCGGACCTTCCCAGTAAACAAATGTTAAATAAATAAATAAAATAAATGCAAAATACCTTTTGTACTAACTTATGTAAGGCATGTATAAGCTACCAGTTTTATTATATGCCTCCTCCCTTAACTAAACTGAAACTCTAACTTTCAGCTCCTTCACTAATCTCCACAAACACTGCTCAAAACAAAATTACTGCCAACAATATCAGGCATCATATTATTTCATTTTGTTAACTTAATTTTTAAAATGCTACGCCATCTTGTTCAATGTCTTTTAAAGTCTCATACATAGGTTCATAGGTTAATACTAGCCCGTTGATCCAGTGGGACATTTGTATCCTAGTCACATGATCCCGCATTGAATTTACCAAGAGATGCATTAATACTAAACCCCCAACTGGATGAATTAATTTGGATCTGGTTACATCCCCTTTTCATAAGGGATTGACAAAAGTATTTCTTAACAATTGTGGTAACATGGTGGTCGAAGGATAGTTAGTTGTCAATGGAAGTACTCAAGTCCTTAATAACTAAGTCATTTTTTTTCGGGGGGGGGTGTAACTTATTTGATAGGAGTGTGGGTGCCCAAGTTTGCCACAGAGCACAAAACTGTATTTCTTGGCATTTAATGTGAGGCCATGCTCTAAGTACCACTTATTAGTGAGTGTTGGGGTCTCCTGGACAGTACCATGGTCACTTGTGGTATTTACAACTGCTTCCAGTTTGCAGTCATCAGCAAACTTCATCAGCCACAGGTCCTTGGTTTTCAGCCTTGATGTCAGAAACAGATACCAAAGATGAGTGGTCCCAATCCAGGTCCGTTAGGTACACTGCTGGTAACCTTGGTTTCAGCCTTGATGTCAGAAATAGATACCAAAGATGAGTGGTCCCAGTACAGGTCTGTTAGGTACATTGCTGGTAACCTTGGTTTCACCCTTGATGTCAGAAATAGATACCAAAGATGAGTGGTCCCAGTACAGGTACCTGAGGTACATACACTGCTGGTAACTATTCTTTTGGTTGAGAGTGTTCCTCCAACACTGACAGACTGTGTTCTCTCCATGAACCAGTTGCTATCAATGGGGTAACAAAAGAGTTTGGATTTAGGTTGCTTAGCTGATTAATGATGCCAAAATATGAACTGATATCAAAAGCTTTGGCCAAGCGGAGCTATACAGTGTGAAATTATTTGCTTTAGTCCAGTGCCATAGTGATTTGTTCAAAGCAGTCCACGAGATTTAGGAGTCAGGATCATAGCTCTCTCAAATGTACAGATTTTTGCAGAATGTCCAGATTTATGCCTCATATTTTCGGTCCATTTTTCATAAAATTGTGGTTTTCCGGCAAATTAGTGGCAAATCATTAAAGACTGAAGTTAGAAAATGATGAGAGACATTTGAATTTCAGACTTCATATCCCTCAGAAAATTCATGCTAATGCAAAACCTGTTATTCTAGCAACTTTCTAAGCTTGTAAGAGCAATATTTAAAAACTGTCCCTATTTCTGGCCCTTTGTTCTACTTTTATATATGGCTTTGTCCAGATTTTTTGCTCTAAGAGCAGTACGGGCAGGATCTGCCTGTAACAAATCCTAAATGGTTTGGAACCAGAGTTTCAAAACTGCCTATGTATTTGTTAATGAATTCCTTAATGATGAGCTCCATTGCCTTGTATATAATTCTAGTGAGAGTTAAGGGACTGTAGTTTCACAGATCAGTAGTGCTTCCCCACTTTGTGGAATGGGATGACTACAACAGTTCTTCATAGTGCTGGCATGAATCCAATGGGGACGCTGAGACTGAATAGACTTAATAGCGAATCAATCAGACAATGTTTGGTGCTGACAAGACAACCTGGCACTTTATCCGGGCGTATGTAGGTAGTGTTCTTAGCCTTACAGAAACCACTTAGGACTTGCTCAGAGGTGATGGGGGAATAGTACAGGCATATTAATGTACAGCAAATAACTAGGCGGAAATAGAGGAGTAAAGTGTGAGCTGAATATGTCCACTAATAAGTTGACTATGTCCTCTAGGGTTGAGTATGTGGTGTTATTTTGTATTAAGAAAAAAGTAAATGTTCTGGGCACACTGGAATAGGCTATAAACTATTTAATTTTTAAAACAAAACAAAATACAAGTGGTTTCCCCCTGCTGTAGTGCTGGGCTTTTTCAAGTAAATGAAACAAACCATTACATCAGTATATACACTCTTTCCTTTAAAAAAGGTGCCACATTTTCTTAAAGGAATATGCCTTCTTCCTTTATACAACATCCTTTAGTTAAAATACATAAAATATTATTTTGTATTAACTCAGACTATTGTTGGGTATTACTTTTGAGGTTCCTGACACAGCCGAACAAGGCTTTGTGGTATTCTTAGCACAGGTGGTGATTCGCCATTTGTACATGGAAGATTTGATTTTGTTTCTAAGTTCATTGTTGCTGTTTTTGAATTCTCTAGCTGATGGGGTCTCAATCTTGCTTTTATAGGTCATAAGGTTCTTCCTCTTACTGTATAGTATGTTAATACTGGGGTTCCACCAAACAGGTTTGTTTTTAAATGTAACACTTTATTTATTACTTATGGGGGCCAAGGACTCAATGCAAGCTTAAAGAAGGGCATAGGACTTATCCATGTACAATGCTATTTGTGATGTAGAGTCACTGGGGTGAGGAGGGTATTTGAGTTTCAACAAGTCATCAGTTAGTTGAAGTAGATTTGCCTTGGAGGAGACCCCAAACATGGAGATGTTATGAGGTTACATGTTTACTTGGGTCTTGCACTTAACGTAAGTGTTACTGCATGGCAGACACATTTGACCTGTGATCTCTTAATTTTGGGTATCGAACATAGGAGAGCTAGGTTGGTTAGAATCAGGTCCAATATTTTGATCCCCTCATTGGGTTAGGACTAGCTGGTCTACGAAGTTGGCATTAATGAAGTCCAGGAATCTTTGTGTACATTTACTAATGGTGGTATAGTTCCTCAGTTGAAATAGGGGTTCAGTTACAGTCTTGGACTTTGTAGTTTGGGATTCCAATTTGTTTACACATACCTTGTGGTTTGCTGGGGTCACTGAATCAGTACCATAGTTGGATGTAGTGCTGGGTTTTATTTATCATGAGAAGGATCTGGAGGAATTCACTGTCATTTTCCTACATTATGAGACACCCTCCCCTCCAACTATACTTTCCAGTTCTGCTTTGTGTCCGAATGAGTTGTAGGCATTAAATCCCTGCACTGTGGGAGTGCTTTCACTGTTCATAAACCATGTTTCAGTAACTACACATATATCTATCTTTTTCAGGGTTAGTAATGCCTGAAAGGATTGCAACTTTTTGTTAAGGCTGCCAGCATTGAGCAGTGCTGCCTTAATATTGTTTTGACTTTGAATGACTATGCAGGTAATTGAGGAGACTAACCTTGCTTAAAAAAGGTAGAATGGGGAGGATAAAGTTTTGGCAAATTTACAAAAGCCATGAGATGAGAGATGCAAATCATCTCCAGCAAAGGAGCTGGGGCTCTGAACCATTCCATTCCAGGCTGATATACTTTGGATCCCCTTAGAATGAATAGAGTTAATAAATATTACCTGTGGCAGGCACCATTTGTAAAACTACAATCCACTCTGCTACAGGCCCCATGAAAGCTCAGTGTCTCTCCAGTAAGTGTTTTACAACTGTAAATGCCTATTTATGTTGAATTGTATTAGACATTTTACAACTGTATATGTTTATGTTGAATTTCAAGCCTGTACTCCAATCTGCTTACTTACACTATCAGACTATTTAACCCACTCATAGGACCAAAAACTGGGACTGGGTTAGCCCCGCTCCGCTACGCTTCGGGCTCGCTTAAGCCTCCCTCCCTGCCCCTTATCCCATCCGCCCCCACTGTGTCTACATTTATAGCCACTAGGCCACACCCCTACTTCCTCTCCAACCTACACAACTTCTTCTCCAATTCCCCCCCCCCACCACTTTACTGTTTAACCACTACTATTCCTCTGAAGCACATTGACCCCACCCATTGATGACATATAACATGTCTATAAATAATTATAAACTCCTTCCTCTTATCTTACCACTCTTAATTCTGCCATACTTTCTTACTAGCTATGAAAATCTCACATTCATAGGTTTCTCTTATCCAAAATGCCAAACCAAGACCCCCTACCTCCACTGATCATGGAACTTGCGCACTACTACACTACCCCAAAAATTATAAATTCCAACCACTTGCTTCTAAAAAAAACACTCCAATCAACACCAAAATCCAAATATGAACTAAAACTACTATTCAAAGTTATTAGACTACTAGCATATCTAAGAAAAAACATAACCAAAGATGGGGACATCCATCCTAATCCAGGCCCAACCTTAACTCAAAATCCTACCAGCCCACCACTCTCCCACTGACTGGTCAACTCCCTCCTAATATGCCACTTAAACATCAGAAGCCTAAACAATAAGATACATAGCCTGCATGCTGTACTAGCCACATACCTCCCCAACATAATGTGTCTCTCTGAAACATGGCTCCGGCCATCAACCAAAGAGAATGAGATCCTGCCTCCTGGTTACAATATACATAGGGCAGATAGAGTAAAGAAAAGAGGAGGTGGAATAGCCGTCTTATATAATAGCACACTTAACATCATAACTAACCCTATACAACCACCCCAGGTCTCTAACGCTGAAATACTAGCTCTAAAAATTCTACTAAATAATCATAAGGGCATTAACCTAATTGTCACCTATATTCCCCCTGGGAACAATGTAGAAACACTAGAGGTCATTCTACATTGGATAGCCAACAACTACCCTCAAGAAACCATTGTCCTGGGCGATGTTAATATTGACTGGAACCAATGCACAGCACAGTCCAACCCCATCCCTGTTAACCTACATGGATTCTTTCAGATAATATCATCTACCACACGTACAGGTAACAATAACCAAAAAGAAAGTATACTAGACTGGATACTCACCAACAGTCATCCCCAGAACTATATGTCTGGAGCTCTCCCTAATGATCTTAGTGATCACCTGCTCACATACATCATGAAAGACAAAATTAATTGTACAAGCTTACCTATTTATAGGTCTATCAGATCCAAGAAAAACTTTGACCCAACTAAATTTCAACTTGAACTCAAATCATGTAAATGGACAAAACTAAAGTTCCTTCCCCTTGATGAGGCAGTGTCATCATTTAACAATTCATTCCTTACTATACTTGACTCGCATGCCCCTAAACGCTCAATAAGAATTAAAACTCAACTAGCACCCTGGCTAACAACAGACACCAAAACCAAAATAACAACTAGAGACAAAGCGTGGGATAAATGGCGCACTACCAAACTACCCCTAGATCGTATCAAATTCCAACAACTTAGAAATGAGACTAAAAAAGACATCATACTAGATAAGAAAAATTACTTCTACAATCTGCAACATAAACATCAGAATAACCCTCAAAAGTACTGGGCAGGCATAAATAAACTTCTCCAACCAGGTAAATCCAGTACTCCGACCCCAGGAACATTATCTGACAAGAGCCAAGAAGATATAGCCAATTCATTCAATACTTTCTTCACAGAAACCATCCAGTCATTAGCTAACCAACTTTCTCCTCCCCACACTTCTATAAACACTATACCCGACTCACCACTCTCTTTTAACTTCCAGCCAATGTCCACATCCTTTATCAGATCCCTTTTGAAAAAACTGAAGCCAACCACCCTTTCAGCCGATCTTCTGCCGGCTGAATACCTGCAAATTACTGCAGATGTCATAGCCTACCCTATCTCAATCCTAATTAACAGAACCATAACCAAGGCCTCAATCCCCTCAATTTGGAAAATATCCTATGTTATTCCACTCCACAAAGGAGGTTCATCCACAGAACTATCCAACTATAGACCTATAGCCATACTATCACCACTTGCCAAAATTATGGAAAAGTGCATGCACAACCAACTAATGCTCTATCTAACCCAAAATAAACTACTCACAGACTCTCAACATGGATTCAGACCCCATCATAGTACAACCACTGCCCTCCTCTCTTTTACTGAAAACATTAATCTTAACCGAATAATAAAAATATCCTCCGCTCTCTTCCTGGACCTATCGAAGCCTTCGATATGGTAAACCATCAGTTACTTCTATATACTTTAAAACCCTGTATCTAGATACTCCAGCCCTTGACTGGTTTCAAGCTTACCTCACTGGGAGACAACAAGCAGTAATGTGGCAAAACAAGCTCTCCTGCCTACTACCAAATACCATAGGAGTTCCTCAAGGTTACATATTAGGACCTCTCCTCTTTTCAGTCTTCATAAACGACATCCAAACAGTCATCCCTGAAGCCACCTGCATTCAATATGCAGATGACTCGACTATAATATGTTCCAATGCCTCTCTTGCAAATCTACTAACTACCACCCAACATAGCTTCACCAAAGTCGAAAACTGGCTTGCCAACCATCTCCTGATCTTAAATCCAAACAAAACCAAGTTACTTCTCTTCTCCCCAACCAATAGATCTCTGACTGAAAACTTCACTATAAAATCCAATAATGGGACCATCATCTCCCCAGACACCTATACAAAGCTATTAGGAGTAAACATTGACAATAAACTCAGATTTGATATACATATCAACCAAGCCATTAAGTCAGTCAACAAGAAACTTGGGACCCTATATAGAATTAAAGCCTTCCTTACCCCGAATGCCAGGGCAGCCACAGCCCATTCACACCTACTCTCTGCCCTACTATATGCCTCTCCTGTCCTCACTCACCTTAACAAATCTGATCTGGCCAAGCTCTCATCCTGCTATAATCACATTGCCAGGTTCGTTACAGGCCTACCCTACAGAACACACCACTGTACTAACCTGTAAAAGCTTGGATGGATAGAATTCCCACACCTTCTTCACCAGTCCCAACTCATAGAGGCCTTCAAAATCCTTAAACAACCTGAGAATACCCCAGCACTAAAAAACTTAATGACTCCCTACTCCAATCTAAGCTGCCTTCGCTCAGCAAACAGACTCCTTGTCCAAACAACTAAATCTCTCAACCTAGGTGGTGATGCGCTATTTGCCAACACCACTGGTAAAATATGGAACTCTCTCCCAAATAACATCACGCTTGCAACTTCTCTAAGTCAATTCAAAAATAGTCTAAAACTCCACTTCAAGTCACACTGGCTATGTCCCTGCTCAAACCCAGACTAGCTCTGTGACATTAACTAAAACATAAACAACTAGCTAAGATGATAAGTACTTTGTATACTGTGATAAAGAAATATGTATCCTGTCTAACTCTATGTCATTATACTGCCTACCGTCCTTGCTAATATGTTATTAATGTTACATTTGTAGTAATCTCAGAAATAGTAATGGCAGTCTTGTACTTGTATGTAAATAGCCTATGTTTTTGTTAAGTTCTTTCAACTCATTTACTGTACCTAATTATCAATGTAACTCTGTTGGAGCTTTTCTCCCCGGGCCTCCGCTGAAAAAGGACATGTATCCAGTCGGACCATCCCGGTTAACAAATGTAAAATAAATAAATAAATGACACAAGTAACTAAACCAGTAATTAAAGTCAGTTACTTTTTGTTTGCACTGCGGCATCATTCTTGGTGATGGCAGGGTACTGCTCAATACGAGTTTCACAGACATAATTAAGATGCTTATTCTGAGAACTCCCAACATGTTCCTTTTCACATGATCCAAGGAGATGCATGTCAACACTGACATGCATCCCCCTGTACTCCTCCCTTATCAGACCCAATATCGAGTACAATGCCCCCTCCAGCATGTACCTTGCCAAGCACCTGCAGCAGTTGGAGAGACCACAGAGGTTCCTGACCAGGAAAATCCAGGGTCTCAAACAACTACCCTATACAGATAGGCTAAAAGTCCTGCCCCTCTACTCAGTCTTATACAGACTGCTCAGAGGTGACCTTTGTCTGGCATACAAGGCCATTTCAGACCCTGCCTTGAAGATTGTTGCTGCATATCCGTAAGACAAATTCCACTCATGCAACCTGCATGCAAGGCCTTAACCTGGTCTGTGACATTAATAGAACTTGTTGGCGGGATAGATTTGTGTCCCAGAGACTCCCCCGTCTGTGGAATAGACTCCCTCTCCATATCAAGCAGAGTATCTCTCTAGTCCTCTTTAAGAGGAACCTGGATGACTGGAAATAAAACAGAAAATATACCCCTGGGAATTCCACCTATGTCCCTGCTGGACAGAGGAAACAGGTGCTGACTTTGACGGAACATGGGTGAAATTCTTGGCTAGGCTTATAAGGGCCTCTGAGCCAATAGTCTAGTATCCTACTATGAACCTATGAAGCTATGAACACATTTACTCTCCTGTATGTAATCAGGTCATATGTGCACTTGGCTGAAGGAACTTGAGGGTCCTAAGCACATTGTGGATCCTGGCACCTGTCAGGCAGACAGCTATCACTCTTCCTCTTAGCCAGGTGATTGGAGTGTCTGAGTGTCTTAATATGGCGTAATCTATGACCAGGATGTTACCAGATGTATATGGAGTCATCTCTGACCAGGATGTTACCAGATGTATATGGAGTCATCTATGACCAGGATGTTACCAGATGTGTATGGAGTAATCTCTGACCAGGATGTTACCAGATGTATATGGAGTCAGCTATGACCAGGATGTTACCAGATGTATATGGAGTCATTTATGACAAGGATGTTACCAGATGTATATGGAGTCATCTATGACCAGCGTTACTAGATTTATATGGAGTCATCTATGACCAGGACGTTACCATATGTATATGGAGTCATCTATGACCAGGATGTTACCAGATGTATATGGAGTCATCTATAACCAGGATGTTATCAGATGTATATGGAGTCATCTCTGACCAGGATGTTACCAGGTGTATATGGAGTCATCTATGACCAGGATGTTACCAGATGTATATGAAGTCATCTATGACCAGGATGTTACCAGATGTATACGGAGTCATCTATGACCATGGTTAGCAGATGTATATGGAGTCATCTCTGACCAAGGTGTTACCAGAAGTATATGGAGTCATCTATGACCAGGGTTACCAGATGTATATGGAGTCATCTATGACCAGGATGTGACCAGATGTATATGGAGTCATCTATGACCAGGGTTAGCAGATGTATATGGAGTCATCTCTGACCAAGGTGTTACCAGAAGTATATGGAGTCATCTATGACCAGGGTTACCAGATGTATATGGAGTCATCTATGACCAGGATTACCAGATGTATATGGAGTCATCTATGACCAGGATGTTACCAGATGTATATGGTGTCATCTATGACCAGGATGTTACCAGATGTATATGGAGTCATCTGTGACCAGGGTTACCAGATGTACATGGAGTCATCTATAACCAGGATGTTATCAGATGTATATGGAGTCATCTCTGACCAGGATGTTACCAGGTGTATATGGAGTCATCTCTGACCAGGATGTTACCAGGTGTATATGGAGTCATCTATGACCATGGTTAGCAGATGTATATGGAGTAATCTCTGACCAAGGTGTTACCAGAAGTATATGGAGTCATCTATGACCAGGGTTACCAGATGTATATGGAGTCATCTATGACCAGGATGTGACCAGATGTATATGGAGTCATCTATGACCAGGGTTAGCAGATGTATATGGAGTCATCTCTGACCAAGGTGTTACCAGAAGTATATGGAGTCATCTATGACCAGGGTTACCAGATGTATATGGAGTCATCTTTGACCAGGATTACCAGATGTATATGGAGTCATCTATGACCAGGATGCTACCAGATGTATATGGCGTCATCTATGACCAGGATGTGACCAGATGTATATGGAGTCATCTATGACCAGGATGTTACCAGATGGATATAGAGTCATCTGTGACCATGGTTACCAGATGTATATGGAGTCATCTATGACCAGGGTTACCAGATGTATATGGAGTCATCTAAAAGGGATGTAAAACTTTAGGAGGTAGTGATAGTCAACAATGTTTGGAAAGTTAGGAAGAAAGTGTGGTAGAATTAGGTTGGATGAGAGCAAGAGCATTTCCATTGTAAAGTAAGGTGCGAGTGCAGTGAGGTTTTAAACAAGGAGAGACGGCTGGTGGTGCAGATGGGAGAAGGGAGAGAATTCCAGAGGCGTGCAAGACAGAAGGACATCAATTGATTCCCAGCAGAATGTAGTGGTTTATGCAATTTAATTAGGTTTTGGGAATTGGATCTTAGACGTCTATCTGGTTTATGCATTTCAAAGGTATTGGCTAGGGAGGGGCAGAGAGACGGGTTATGAATGAGTTTGTGTGCTTGGATGAGCTGGGTATGTGAGGAAGTTTGGTAATTCTAGCCAACTTAGTTGGTGAAAGGAATTAGAGTGGTGAGAAGAGGCTCTATAACCTGCCGCAAATTTGGATATTTTGTTATAACAAGATGAGAGTTTTGTTTTGAGAGAAGATTGTAGGCTGGTTAGGATAGATGCATTATATAAAAGGGAGGGGATGAAGTATGTATTAGCTAATGTAATCCTGGTGGTGGGAGAGATAAAGAGACTGTGGCAGTAAAGCATATCTAATTTTTTATGGGATTTTTTGATATTTGCTTGTAGATGCTTATCAAATTTTCGATGATTGTCAATGATAATTCCTAGTAATTTTGTGTCAGAATTATTATTGCTGGTAATTATGAAGGATTGTTTGTCTAGGGAAGAGGTTTTGTATGCACTGAATAACATAAGTTTTGTTTTGGTTGCATTAAGGGCTAGATGGTTGTCTAGCATCCACTGTTCAATGGAAGAGAAGGCAGCTTGTATTAGATTGTTAAGAGTTGTGATGGAAGGGGAGGAACAGATTATAGTAGAATCATCGGCATATTGGATGAGACTAGAGTTAGGAATGGCTTGGAAGAAATCATTTATGAATATGTTGAATAGTAGGGGGCCTAGAATGGAACCTTTGGGGACGCCTGTGGATGTATTAAGGAAGGGTGAGGTAGCTTTTTTCCATTTAACTGCTTGTTACCTGTTTGTGAGATAGCTTGAGAACCAATGGGTAGAGGAAGGGGATAGGTTAAGTTTAGAGAGTTTGGTAAGAAGGAGGTTGTGGGAAAGAGTGTCAAATGCCTTAGAGAGGTCGAGGAAATGAGTGGATACAAAGTGGCCAGAGTCGCGCGCTTTGTTGATTGTTTCTAGGAAGGAGAGGAGGGCAGTGGAGGTACTATGATCTGGTCTAAAGCCATGTTGTGTGGGGGTAAGAAGCTGATTATTGATGAGGTAGGGTAAGAGTTGTTGGTGTACATACTTTTCAAGTAGCTTAGAAATAAGGGATAGGATGGCAATGGGGCAAAAGTTTGGGATGTCATTATTATTGCCACCTTTATGAAGAGGAATAATAAAGGCCTTCTTCCAGAGCTGGGGGACCTGGCTTTCTGAGATAGCTCGATTAATTAGCATGCTGATAGGAAGAGCAATGGCTTCTGTGGCTACTTTTAGGAATTAGGAGGGAATTTCATCAGGGGCATTGGAACCAGGTTTTCATTTTAGGAGAAGTTTTTTTATGGTGGATATACAGATAGGATTGATAGAGAAAGATGATGGTTGGGGGCAAGGGATGTTAGAGGAGGAAGGGATGGGAGCACGCTGAGGAGGGGCTGTAGAGGTGTTAGTGAAGGATGATGTTAGCTTGCTTATGGACTCTATGAAGAAAGAGTTAAATTGGGTTGCCAAGTCCATGTCAGAAGCATCTGGGTTGGGACAAGGGTTTTCTTTTTTTCCAGGGTTGAGGAGAAATGAGATTCCTTTCCAAAATAATTTGGGATTGGTAGTGTGTTTGGTTTGGAGAATGGAGAAATAGGCTTTGCAGTCTAAGGTAATACATTTTTGACTTTATTTCGTAGTGTTTTATATTCGTTTAGGGTGATAGTGGTTTTACTTTTGTGGTAACGTGTCCAGGCTTTGTCACAGAGTTGCATAGTAGCTAAGGTATTTTTGGTTAACCAGGGCACAGGGTTACTTTTTATACATTTTGTTTTTAGAGGGGCAGTGGAGTTGAGCAGGTTGGTGAAAGTAAAGTTACAGTAGGATAGAGCATTATCTAGGGGAAGAGTTTTTGATGGTTCCAGTTTGTGCTTTTTAGTGCATTTGAGAAGGTTTCAGCATTGAAGGTCTTTAGGCAACGAGTGGAATTACAGGTGGGAGTTAGTTGTATAGAAGAGGGGAGACGGTGGGCCTAAGTGGGGAAATGGTCAGCTAGTGGGTCTGGGAGAATACCACTATCTGAGATATAGTGAGGATGGGATACTAGAGTCCAGTCTATTGTAGTTCCAGTGATGGAGTTCTTGGAAGGCCTAGTAGTGGAATTGATTAGTTACCACTATCAGAGATATAGTGAAGATGGGATACTAGAGTCCAGTCTATTGTAGTTCCAGTGATGGAGTTCTTGGAAGGCCTGGTAGTGGAATTGATTAGTTACCACTATCAGAGATATAGTGAGGATGGGATACTAGAGTCCAGTCTATTGTAGTTCCAGTGATGGAGTTCTTGGAAGGCCTGGTAGTGGAATTGATTAATTACCACTATCAGAGATATATTCCAGTGATGGAGTTCTTGGAAGGCCTGGTAGTGGAATTGATTAATTACCACTATCAGAGATATAGTGAGGATGGGATACTAGAATCCAGTCTATTGTAGTTCCAGTGATGGAGTTCTTGGAAGGCCTAGTAGTGGAATTGATTAGTTACCACTATCAGAGATATAGTGAGGATGGGATACTAGAGTCCAGTCTATTGTAGTTCCAGTGATGGAGTTCTTGGAAGGCCTGGTAGTGGAATTGATTAGTTACCACCATCAGAGATATAGTGAGGATGGGATACTAGAGTCCAGTCTATTGTAATTCCAGTGATGGAGTTCTTGGAAGGCCTGGTAGTGGAATTGATTAATTACCACTATCATAGATATAGTGAGGATGGGATACTAGAGTCCAGTCTATTGTAGTTCCAGTGATGGAGTTCTTGGAAGGCCTGCTAGTGGAATTGATTAATTACCACTATCAGAGATATAGTGAGAATGGGATACTAGAATCCAGTCTATTGTAGTTCCAGTGATGGAGTTCTTGGAAGGCCTGGTAGTGGAAATGATTAGTTACCACTATCAGAGATATAGTGAGGATGGGATACTAGAGTCCAGTCTATTGTAGTTCCAGTGATGGAGTTCTTGGAAGGCCTGCTAGTGGAATTGATTAATTACCACTATCAGAGATATAGTGAGGATGGGATACTAGAGTCCAGTCTATTGTAGTTCCAGTGATGGAGTTCTTGGAAGGCCTGCTAGTGGAATTGATTAATTACCACTATCAGAGATATAGTGAGGATGGGATACTAGAATCCAGTCTATTGTAGTTCCAGTGATGGAGTTCTTGGAAGGCCTGGTAGTGGAATTGATTAGTTACCACTATCAGAGATATAGTGAGGATGGGATACTAGAATCCAGTCTATTGTAGTTCCAGTGATGGAGTTCTTGGAAGGCCTGGTAGTGGAATTGATTGGTTCTGTAAAGTTATATAAGTTAATATTGAGTGAGTTAGTGGGAGATTGGATTGTGGCCCAGTTTATGTTCATGTCCCCCAGGATTATGGTTTCATGAGTAATGTTGGTAGAGACCCAGGAGAGAATATCTTCAAGGGATGAGATATTGTCACCAGGGGGAATATAGAGGGAAAGAACAAATATTAGTTTATGCTTGTTTAGGTGGAGTAGGGCTGGTATTACTTCTGCCTTGCCAAATTTGGGAAATGGTTTGGTGTAGGGGGTGACTATGATGGATGCCAAGTAAAGGAGTGCTACACCACCTCCCTTTTTTCATGTTCTGTCATTCCTTAATATGCAGTAGTTGGGAAGAGTTATTTCAGAATCTTGTATGTGGGGCTTAAGCCAGGTTTCTGAGATGGATAGAATTTCGGGCTGGTTATGTAGACACCAGGCATGAAGGTTTGGAATTTTGTTACATAGGCTCTGAGCATTTAGAGTTGAGAAGTGGAGGGGTTTGCCTGTTGCTTGGGGGGTTGCATGCAGTGTGGTAGAGGGGCCTGGGTTTGGGTGGATGTCCCCAGACAGAAGGATAGAGATAAGATGATGGATGAGGTATTTGGTTTGTTTGGGGTGTAGTATACAAGTAGACAGTTTTGTGGACATTGGACAAGCGCAGTTGGGAACAGTGTTTTTAGAGTTAGGTAGAAGTCTATAGGGGAAGAGCATGCTAGTGTTGAGGGGGTAGAGACTGGGAGATATATGAGTAACAGTAGATGTGTACCTTGTAGAGGATGGGGTAGTGGTGTGAAATGGGGGGGGGGTTGCATTAGTAGGTTGGGTGATATAATTTAGGTAAGTTAAGGTAATTAGAAGTATTATTTGAGTAAATAGGGATAGAGATTTGAGGGTCATGATGTTGGTTATTAGAGAAGAAGTAGGGGGTGACTTAAGTTGTGAAGTTAGTTTGAGTAAGAGATTATGGTTTAGGTTAATTGTTTAGTAGTTTTAGGATAAGTTGTATTTGGCAGTAAACTCTGAAAAGTAGGCTTACTATAATGGGTGAACTGTGGGAGGAGATTTTGGGGGTATGATTGGTAGTTTGGATTGAATGGTGGAAGTGGTGGGAGTTGCTAGCTAAGTATAAGTGTCAAAAGTAAAACAATCAGTAGAGTGTAAGGTAAGTTCAGATGAATGTATGCAAGGGGTAAGGGATATTCTAGCAGTGGTATAGGGAACGGATTAGAGTGGTTCAGAGAGGTAAAAGATGGCGCCACAGGAAGGAAGGCAATGTTAAATAGTCGCGGGAAGGGGGTGGAAAGAAAAGAAAGTGAAAGAAACTTGGGGAGGGGTTAGAATAGAGACTGGAGATAGATATCACAGTGGCCTAGCTGGTTGGAACCAGTACTGACAGGGTCAGGTCAGCAGTGTAAAACAGCACTGAAACAATTAGAAAGGAAGCAACTTTGAAAATCAGAGCTGAAATGGGAATGAGAGCACGCCAGAGATGGAAATGTTGGAGATATAAGTTTAAAAACAGGAGACAAAGGGAACAGATGTTCCAGGGGTCAAACAACACTCTAGAGTGTGGCTGGCAACATTAAACCTACATATACTAGAACTATTGAGAGTAAAAACAACATTAAACTAAAAGCTATTGGTACTATTAGTTAAAACAACAAGGAATATGGTAGACTGCTGGCATTGTGTTGCTTGCCTGGATGCCTTTGTCTGTATTTCTCTTCAAATATCTTTGGTGTTGTTTTTTGTATTGATTAGTTTGCTTTCTCCTTTGTGTAAATATTGTGCCATATTACATCTCTTTTTCTTTCCCAAGTCCACCTGTTGTCTCCCGCTCCTTGCTTTGGGGACTTATTGTTCCATCATGCTGTGACATAACCTTTGTTAGACTTTCTACACTAAATCTTGTGTTCTGTGTTCCCCCCCTTTTTGATCATATTTTTTGTATTATGAAATTATTCTCATGTGGGTGCCTTTGCCAGTATTTCTCTTCCAATAACTTTGGAGTTGCTTTTTCGTATTGATTAGTTTGGTTTTCTCCTTTGAATGGATATTGCACCATATCAGATCTCGCTTTCTTTCCCATGTCCTTACCTTTAAGAAAGCTCTAGATTTGTTCTCTATATGGTCATGCTTCCTCAGTTGCTTCTTTTTCCAAATGGCCCAGAGTTTCTTGGTCTATATAATGTTTTTCACAAATCTGCTGTATTAATGAACAGAAATTTGCATTTGAAGCTTTTGACAATTTTTCTTATGCAAATATTTTTCTTTCCTCTAATTTCTTTCTTAATCTTTTTATATATATTCTATCCGGAAATTTTGAGATTCTTGCACAATAGTAATAATACATAATTTCTTTCTTATCCTCAGTAGTCCATGCTATTATATTTAAGGTTCTGTTTTGGGCTGTCACTTTTGTGTTTTTTGAACTACTACTTCCTTCTACATCAGGGGGGCCATCCTCACCCTGTAATTGGCCTAGCCCCCTTGTAGAAATGCTTCCATCTCTTGAGGATTCTACACTGTCATTTTTTGTAGTCCTGGTACCAGTGAGCCTACCAGGATTGGGCACTTTTTATCCTGGGACTTGTGCACCAAGATGTCTTTTTTATTTTTTAACCTACTTCTGTTCATGATATATGTTACATAAAACACAGTCTATATATCAGTGCCATCTTACTGCGATTTTGAAAAAACAGGGTCCATCTTGTGAAGGTACTCATCAAGACTTGAGGAGAAATTAAGTTCCAGCAATACTACTCTCCTCCGTATGCTTATTTTATCATCTTACCATCCAGTCCCCTCTCCATTCTGTATAGCATACCACCTAGTTTTTGATCAGTTTTTAACCACGTGTGATACATGGTGGTTGAATTTCAATTGGCCATCTATGATGACACCCAGGAATTCAGTAATTTTTGTGGTTTACTTGTGCTATTATGGTGTTGTTGACAGAGACAATAATGAATAGTATTGCTTTGGTAGAGTGTCGTGGTATGAAAAGCAGTATTTCTTTTTAGTGTTTAGTAGTGTGACAATAGGAGGTACTGCCAGCCACGCCAGGGAGAAGTAGGGCAGTGGATGTGTGACTTGTGCCAGCACAGCTAGCTGGGATTTAATAAATAAATGTATGTCATTAGTATGTCAAACTGATCTGCACAGATGCTTGTGCTGAAAATGTATTTGTGAGCTTTGCTTGTGTTAACTCATTCACTCCAAAGGAGCTCAGGAAGTTTGTACTGTAACTTCCAATGGACAGAGCCTAAGTGTTTTTACAGAATCAAATTATGCCCTCACATTTCAAACAAATGGTCATATCTCTGAAACCATAGGGGTTATGAAAGAAGTATAAATGGCAAACTCTTCAGCACAAACTATTTTTATAGTTGTAGTATTCTTTAGGTTGTAGGTCTTGAACTGAATTTTATAAGCCACAGTAAACACAGTAACTATTACATTTGTAATATTTTGTAAACTTACAATATCTCAGCAACTACTCAAGTTACACACATACTGTCAGCAGCATTTTATTCATCTAGCTGAGAACTTTCCTATGAGGCTAAGGAGTTCTGTCGGTATTTCTTGGCTGTTGAGATATCAGAAAAATGTGAAAATTATATATGTATAAATTAATATCCATAAACAACAGTTAATACCTATTTACTGACATGAGACAGAGGTCAAATATTAATGCAGTTGAGTTTACTATCGAGTAAAGCTTTAAGATGAAATCTTCTAAAACCTTCTACATAGCACGGTTTTGGAAATATTGAAGCAAATATGAACAAGCAATATTTAATGCCTAGAGGCATCAGTAGGAGCTAACTGCAGATGCACCTGGAGGTGTCACTCGGATGTATTTTAATTGTGTTAAAATGTATCAACAGTGCACCATGATGAAATGAAGAGAAATGCACATGTATTATGGTATCTGAATCAGATGTATATGTTTTAATAGAGGACACTGCCACAGCAATGGTTAACCAGCTGGCTTATTTTAAGAAAAATAAGGGAAATGAAAATGAGCTGTTAAATCATCGAACGGCACAACGCATTGCTGAATAGGCCCAGAGATGGTAGGTCTGGGAGCAGCCATTATCTTTTTTAAAGAACGGGAGACATGTTGTAAATATTTCTGGCTGCTAGGTACTGTCATAAAAACTCTAAATGGGTATGGTAACAGTCTGCTAAAGTCCTCTCTCAAACTTCAAAGGGAAATATTGTGAGAACCTAGAGTCAGGTAACCAGATGAGGTCATTCTGCAAATCATGGGTATTATATTTTACAGGGAGTAATCTCAGAATATAGAGTATTCTGTTTGGAAGCCTGACTAAAAAGGCTGCTCACATATTTCATCTTGCCTTGCCCAAGAAAGTTATTAGGGAACAGTAAATTCTTTGAGATTTAGTCAGGAATATAGTGAAGTTTAGTTTAGAGATTGTTTTTCTTTATTTGTATGAATCTGTCCATCATTGTTCTTTTCAATATTTTCTGTGATTTGAACTGTTTACTGTGAATATATATGTATATATATATATATATATATATATATATATATATATATATATATATATATACATATATATTCAGTTTTTTCATGTTCTTTTATTATTTATTATTAAATATATTTAAAACTTTTATTGTGGCTGGTCCTTGTATGCCGCGGTGGTACAGCAGTAGCATTGTTACCTCACAGCAAGAGGTTCTCCCGTTCGATTCTCGGCTTGGCTTGGGAGTGCCTTCTGTGCGGAGTCTGCATGTCCTCCCCGCGGTTGGGTAGCGTTCGAAAGACATGCGTGTGTAAATGGGCGTGCCTTCGTTGAAGGTTGGGAGTCGAGCTGGCACCTTGGCGTTTCGTAAAAATCTACTGCCAATCATTAGCAGACCGGAGTTCCGCTGTGGAGACCCCTCACCGGGAAAAAGCCAAAAGACAAACAAACATGGCTGGTCCTTAGTATCTAACCTTTAAGAGTACTTACTTATATTTATTTGGTGACACTGTGTGGGCCACTCCAGAAGGCCTAGCTATCTTCGTGAACTGCCATTTGTATTAGTATTAATATTACACAGTATAATTGGACACCCTTTGTTAAGGACCTTAGAGTAGCTGATTGTGAAGTGTCTGGTGGCAGTGATAACTACCTTATATTCTGGGCAGAAGTGGGCACAGTAGATAAACCTGTGCCAGCCTTTCCCAGGTGTGTGTGTGTGTGTGTGTGTGTGTGTGTGTGTGTGTGCATACGTGCATGTGCATGGAAATTAAATCTCTCAGTGTGTGTGCATGTGTGTGTGTGTGTGTGTGTGAGCTACTTGGGGCAGGGACACAAAGCACTGGGTTTACATAGATGGTGCTAGAGGACTTGGTTTGGACACTCTGCTGAGGACCTAACCCTACAGCTGTACCAGTGGGGAGTCTTACTGGGAATCTGGAGGGAGACAGATACAGAACCCTGGGCTGAGTGTGTTCCCTCTGTGTTCTTAAGGGAAATTTGTACCTGATGTAGAGAGGTCTGCATCTGGAAATACTTAGTGTATCCACTTGTATTCCAAGTGCACTTCCCTCTACAGTGTCAGTGATGGGGATTCAGGCTCCGTGACTATTGGCTCAGCATGGGGATGACACATAGTGGTGCTCATCACATATTGGCAGCAGTGGTGGACATCACATTTTGTTGGTTGGCAGTGGTGGGATCATCACATGCTTACAAATTGTTAAGTGGTGATGTGGATACTGAATTCCTATAGCCTGTAAGCAGTGGTCAATAAAGAAGGTGTCTGTATTCTCAAGCAGCCACAAAATAGACTTTCAGAGTTTCATATCACAATATTTATTTATTTATTTATTATTTATTTAACATTTGTTAACTAGGAAAGTCCAACTTGGAATGGAGCCAATTTTCAGCGGAGACCCCAGCACTGTCAACAGAGGCACAGCAAAATAATGGGCATAGTTTCTCCAAACTAAAAGGGTGGCGTGCCACCAAACTACTATGGGCAAGGCTTATATGCCTAGAAATGCTCCAGCCGCATGCCTTTGTAACTTGGGTGGAAACCAGAGCACCCGGAGGAAGCCCACACAAATGCCGGGAGAACATGCATACTCCACACAGAAGGCACTCCATCCGAAAATTGGACTAGAGAACCTCTTGCTGTGAGGTGACAGTGCTACTGCTGCACCACTGCACCGTCCAACAGTTTTATTTACTTACTTTTGTTAGCTTAGATAGTCAGGGGGAGCAGGCAAGGATGTCAGCAGAGGATTATGGCAAGCTGACAAGGAACCAGTTGGCTGAGATGTGCCAATTCAAAGGATTGGGGCATGCCAACCTGACTAAAGGGGGAATGATTGCAGCCTTAACCACAGCTGCAGCACAGATCAGCAACCAGGAGGATAACCAGTTTGGTGATGGGAATTTTCAGCCCACAGAAACAGGACAGTTCAACTTTTCCTCAGAGGACTTAAAATACATCTAAAGTTAAAGAGACTTGAACTTGAAGTCAAATGGTTGGAAGTAGAATCAGCAGAGACTGCGCCACTTGGAAGCCAAAAAAATGAGAGGCAGAGGCAACATGAAAAGGAAATGCTGACTCTTTGTCAGTCATGGAGGTAATGGGGAAGGGAATAATTGTACCACAGAAGCAATAAAGGTCAGTAAACTTCTTTCTCAGTACCAAGAAGGTGATAATTGTGATAGTTTTTTTTCATATGTTTGAAAGAGTATGCAAACAGTGTAATACTGACCAAGGAATCTGGGTACAGTTCATCATCACCTTACTCCATGGTAAAGTTGTAACTGTTGTTTCTAAATTGTCTGATACTGATCATTTAAATTATGAGAAAGTTAACCACTGCTTATTACAATGTTTAAGTTAACACCTGAAGATTACAGAAAAAAAAGTTCTGTGAGCATAGATGCAAGGCAGATGAACGTGTATGCAATTATATTGCTGAACTAAGCACTTATTTTCATAGGTGGGTGTCAGTTCACCATTTTTCAAGGGATGTCAGACCTTTTAGTGGGGGAACAAGTCCTTAGTATTTTGCCCGAGGACATAAGAATCTGGTTTGCAGACAGGGAATGCAACTCTGCAGATGAGTTGGGGAAAAAGGGAGAGCTACACCTTGCAAGCAAGGCATCACTGCACAGGAAAGTGATACCCAATGCTGCACATGGATATAAGGGAACCCATGGTGGGCAGCCTAAACCACTCCAACAGAGTTTGTCAGTAACAGGTAAGTCAGTAGTTCAGGTACATGGCCAGGATCAAGGGCTAAATGTTTTAAATGCAACCAGTGGGGGCATGTAGCCTATAGATGTCCATGGAGGCAAGGTGGAGAACAAAAGGTGGGGGGGGGGCACCAATTATGAATAACAATATGCCAGCAGTAAGTTGTCTGGAGGCAACGGTGATACCAAACTACCAGCAGAGTTTATACCTGATCTTGGCAAATGGAAAACAGGCCACTGCCAAGAGAGGCACAGCCTCTGATATAACCACTTTGAAGCCTGCAGTGGTTAAAAAGGAGCAGTACTTGCTTGGGCAGTCCACTCCAGTCAGAACTTTGGGATAGATTGCATTCCAAAAGCCTTTGGCCAGGGTTCATCTTGTGTGGGAGGGTGGAAAAGGATGTA
The DNA here is from genome assembly GCF_019279795.1 of Protopterus annectens. NCBI lineage: Eukaryota > Metazoa > Chordata > Ceratodontiformes > Protopteridae > Protopterus > Protopterus annectens. The sequence continues at coordinate 54,783,824 of NC_056743.1, read as the reverse complement.
AGCAAGTAGATGTGTTTGAGTATATCCCTGAAGATGTCTTGATAGGGAATGATTTTGATAATGCAGTACCTTGTGTGCATGCAGTGACATGCAGTCAGCCTTGGAGACAGGCATGCGGGTCTGGTAGCATGGGGGGACCCAGGCAGACCGTACACCTGAAGCCAGGACTGGTGATGTAGCTACTTCAGTGAGGGAGCTACCCTATAGTAGTGAGAATGAAGGTAAGCCACAGCTGTTTGTGGGTACTGATGTTCCCTTGGACAGAGTGACTGCAAGGGCAGAGGTGAGTAGTAGTACCCAGGCTGACAGTGAGGCACTGCTGCCAGAGGATACAAGTCTGCTTGTGGAATCAGAATTGGGAAGAGTTACAAAGACAGAGTTGAGAAAGGCTCAGCTCTCAGACTCTACACTAAGAGGCTTGAGGGAGGCAGCTGGGGAGGCACCTGATTCTCAAGAAAAAGGGGATTCTGTATACTGGAACAAAGGATTACTGTATAGAGAGTGGACCACCTGAGAGAGGGCTAGAAGGTGACGTAATACAGCACTTGGTAGTGCCCAGAGCCTACTGTCTGGCACTTCTAGCCATAGCCCATGACCCTTCCTTTGCAGGTTATATGGGCATAAAGCAAATCAAGAGATGTATTATGAAGAACTTTTATTGGCCTGGGATTTCCAGGGATATAACAGGGTACTACAGGACCTGTGAGCAGTGTCAAAAAGTAGGCAAGGCATGAGACAAGGTCAAAGCTCCTTTGATGCCTTTCCTGTGATAGAAGAGCCATTTCAGAGGGTAGCTATGGATATTGTGGGACCTCTGAGTACCCCAAGTTCCACAGGGAAGAAGTATATCCTAGCAGTAGTAGATTATACTACTAAATATCCTAAGGCAGTGACTCTGTCCTCGATCGAGGCAGAGAAGGTGGCAAATGTTTTGCTAGAGATTTTCAGCAGGGTAGGTTTCCCAAGAGAAATGCTGACTGACAAAGGTGCCAGTTTTATGTCAGACCTGCTGGCTTGTCTGTGGGAGTACTGTAGAGTGAAGCACCTAAAGACAACCCCTACCACACCCAGACTAAGATCTTGTGGAGAGGTTAAACTCTATGCTAAAGACCACACTATGGGCATTTGCAGACCAGTTTAAGAGGGAGTGGGACAAATATTTGCCCCATCTGTTATTTGCTTACAGAGAGGAACCCCAGGAATCTACAGGTTTTTCACCCTTTGAGTTGCTGTATGGGCATAGGGTGAGGGAGGCCTTTAGATTTGATTCATAATGAGTTTGACTGTGAGTGTGAATCCCACAAGGAGTCTGCTGTGGCATTTGTCCTAAACCTCAGGACGAGGCTTAGGGAGCTCATGGGCTTGGCTCAGGAGAACCTGTCAGGAGCCCAACAGCAGAAAAAGGTCTGGTATGATAGGATTGCTTAAGCCAGAGAGTATGCTGTGGGACAGCAGTTGATGGTGCTCACTCCCGTCAGGTACAATAAGCTGCAGGCAGCTTAGCAGAGATGCTTCAAGGTGGTAAGGAAGGTCGGTGATGTTAACTACATAGTAGAACTGCTAGGCAGGAGGCAGGGACAGAAACTGTACCATGTTAACATGATGAAACCTTACCATGATAGGGAGGCCCTTGTGCTGAGTATTTGCAGTAGGAGGCAGGAGGAGTCTGAGGGGGATCTATGGCTACAGGGAGCCAGCCAGCCCAATCTCAAGTTACTATGGTGGAGCCTAGGTTTGCAGGGATATGATATGACAGTGCAACATTGTAATGGGGTCAGCAAGGCAAAGACAGATGGAATATCTAGACAGGGAATGGGGTAACATATTTTCAGATAGGCTTATTTCTCTGAAGCCATGTTTCTCAAAAGTCACGTAAAAACTAGCTTTGGTTCTTCAAAGGGGGGAGAAATGTGATGATAGAAGGTACTGCCAGCCATGCCAGGGAGAAGTAGGGCAGTGGATGCATGACTTATGCCAGCACAGCCAACTAGAATTTTATAAATAATTGTTTGTCATTAATATATCAAACTGATCTGTACAGATGCTAGTATTGAAAATGTATTTGTGAACTTTGCTTGTGTTAATTGTATCAACAGTGCACCTTGCTGAAATGAAGAGAAATATACATACATTATGGTTGTTGTTGTTGTTGTTATCTGAATCAAATGTATATGTTTTAATTGAGGACACTGACACAGCAACAGTTAACCAGCTGGCTTATTTTAAGAAAAATAAAGGAAATGTAAATAAGCTGTTAAATCACTGAATGGCACCCCACAGTGCTGAGTAGGCCCAGAGATGGTAGATCTGGGAGCAGTCATTATCTGTTACCTTTTACAAAGAAGGGGGGAAGTGTTGTAAATGATTTTGGCTCCTAGGCATTGCCATAAAAGCTCTAAATGGGTATTGCAGCAATCTGCTAAATTTCTGTCTGAAACTTAAAAGGAAAGTACTGTGAAAATCTAGAGCCAGGTGACCGGATGAGGTCATTCTGCAAATCATCTTGGATATTACATTTTACAGGGAGTAATCCCAGAATAGAGAATATTCTGTTTGGAAGTCGGACTAGAAAGACCGCTCATGTATTTCATCTTGCCTTGCCCAAGTAAGTTATTAGGGAACAATAAATTATCTTAGATTCAGTCAGGAATATAGTGAAGCTTAGTTTAGAGATTGTTTTTCTTTATTTGTATGAGTCTGTCCATCATTGTTCTTTCCAATATTTTCTGTGATTTGAACTCTGTGGTTTACTGTGTGTGTATATATATATATATATATATATATATATATATATATATATATATATATTGGAAATTAGCTCAATGCAAATTCTTAAGAAGCGATAGTGTTAATGCGAAAGTGCTCACTTTTTATTACTTTCTACTTTGGTTAATAAACAGAGGTTTTTGCCCAGCCGTTCGGTACTTGTTTTTTACTTCAAGTTTACACAGTTTTCTTGTACCGCACCTTTCACCTGTTCCTGTGCATTTTTGCTTTTTGTGGATACAATTTATCAGAACTTAACTGGATATGAAATAGCCTCAGCTGCCATTTTAAGATAATCACCAGTTAGATTATTAGGGGGAGTTGTAGCGGGGCTTTCATTTTTTAAGGTATTGTGGATGGTATCTATGGGAACCAGTTGGAAGGAGAAATGTTGATGGAGGATATGTAATTGATCAGGGACCTCAGGAGGTTGAAAGTCACCTGGTTGTTTAATGGCTGTACTATCTGTATAAAGTGGGTATTGGATTGGTCAGTTGTGGGATTATTTTTTTTCTGTGTTTGATATTTACTGTGCAGCTTGTCCTGGATTTAACCGTTTACTGATTTAGGCACAGAACAGTTTTGGATTATTACTGCAAATGTTTTGATTCAGTAGTAGGTTTTCTTGCCTTTGGTGATACGTTGTTTTGTTAGGTTTCTTAGCTGACTATATCTTAGTAAAGTAGGAGCTATTTTTTTTTTTGTCCAGTGTGCTGCATGTTGGTTTAGACTTGCTCCTGCTGGGTACAGTGCAGGAGTGCAGGAGGTAGAGCTGAAGTTTTAAGCGGATGCCTACTTTTAGGAGGTGGTTTGGCTAGGGAGTTTTTTAAATGAATCAGCATAAGATAATTTTCTGTTTACAGTATGTGGATGTTGTATAGTTGTCGGTGGAGGTAAGACAGTGTTAAGCTCACTGAATTCTACTGGTTAAGAGACAGATGCCTCCAGTTTGCTTAAGCATTTACCCATCTCACAGACAGAGTTTCTTTGGGATAAGTAGAAGTTGTTTTCAGAGACCATGAGGTAGTTTTTAAACTGCATTTGGACACCATGTGTTATAAGAGTAGCAACAAAAGAAGGATTATGGAAATCCACTCAACTTACTTCAGCTCAGCTCCGCAGAAGTGGATAACTCTCTCACTGGACTTAGAAGAAGGTAGCCATTTGATAGTATATTAGGAAAGATGAGAGAAGATATGTGTGTGCACTACACACTATGTAACTGCAACTACCATGGCACTGCATGCACTACATGCAGTAAATATTAAACAAGAAGACAAATTATCAAATGAAAAACAAGTGAAATCAGAAGCCCAGG